>NC_045446.1:94615011-94700861 GCF_002776525.5 Piliocolobus tephrosceles
GATAGATAGATAGATAGATAGATAGATAGATAGATAGATAGATAGATAGATGATAGGGAAGTTGGCATTATCTTTTAAAATCAAAATACATACCCTTTGACACAGAAATTTTATTTCTAGTCATTCCCAAAGTTATACTAGTATGTATGTGAAAGGATTATCCACTGCTGTATTACTAAACAGGTTCAAAATCCCTTATCTGAACCTTTGGAATAAATGTGCTATCAAATACAGATTTTGTGTTTATTTTTAGGAGAACACCATCATGCATATGTCATCTACTACATAATACGCTCAGTAGGATTCAGGGCACAATCCCATATCAAAATCACTACCACTTCTGCAGTGAAATGTGTGTATATCCACACTAAGTAGAATAAACAAAAATATAAATAGTATTACTGTCTACATATGGTTTTTTTAATGGTAGTCACTGATTTTTGAAATAATACCATAATATAGGCCGGTGGTTTGCAAACATAAGCATACATCAGGGTCACCCCAAGTCTTGTGAAAAGACAAATTGCTAGGTCTTCACTTCAGATTGCATGATTCTGTAGGTGTGAGAGAGGACCTTGTGATTTGCCTTTTTTATGAAGTTTATGAAGTTTTTTTGCCTTTTGCTGATGCTGTTGGTTCTAGGGGTCATATTTTGAAAATGCCAGTATTGGGGATAAACATTCTGTGCTTTTTCTTTCTATGAATAATATTTAATAAAACTTCAAGCTAAACTTAAAGCCTGTACATTTACATACGCTGAATTTTTGCTATAATAGCATGCCTTGGAAAAGGGTATACATCAGTGTGATCATTGTAATCAGAGTGAAGTTACATGTCTGAGGGTTGATGTATATAGCAAGTTTCTCAAATGACAAAACCATACCACAGCATTATTAAACCTCATTATAGATGGCTTTATTTAAAATTTCTGGTGTCTTCTGTCTCATTAGCATGGGTTTATAATAAATTTTAGTCTTTGGCTCACAGAAAAATGCATGTTATTTAAGGGCAGAATTTAATTGATCAGAGATTTTCTCCCCATATTCCATGAAGCATTTAAACAGTCATGCAATCTCTGCATTATTTACATAATATACAAGTGCTTTTTAACATTTTTAACACAATTAAACATTTAAACAGTCACACAATTTCTGCATTATTTACATAATACACAAGTTCTTTTTAAAAAGCTAACTTTTCCACACTCTTGGGTGATTAAGTTTAGTCTGAGTGATGAGGTCTGTTATTAATTCTTATAATTATGCAGAAGTATCATTTAAAGTCTTCACCAGCAGGGTTTTTCAAACATCATTACTAGTTTGATGGCTATGCCAAGTATTTGTTAATATTGATGTATCAAAATAATTCCAAGCATTTGAGACAATATGTCCTGCAAACTGAATGCTTGTAGAAAATTTGGATTGTTCAACCTCTGTTAATTACTGCATGCTTGCATTTTAAAATGTGTTTATGCTTGGTCTTCATGAGTGTAATGATCATGTTACACATGTCATATTGAAGGGAAAATACTCATCCATGAATAATAACATATTAAAGTTATTTTTTCTAGTCAAACTAATCTGCAATGGGTCCACATAGCTGTTTCAATATTATTTTTGAGACAGTAAGAAAACATATCTCTAGTTATCCTTGTTTCATACCCAAGAAGACTCAACATTATTTATTTGTATTATCTGTTGTTCTCTCCTAAGTATCATTAAGTTGTTTCTAGGAATGTAGCACAGTGCCAAACCTTTTATCAACATTATAAATTTGCACAAAACTGCATTTTTCATTATTACAGTAAGAAGTTTGTCAAAGTACCTTATTCAACAGTTTTTTTTAGACGTATTTCACCATGGTGCTTCTTAACACTTTGGAGTCAACCTCCTAAAGATCCGCATTTACCTTTCATTGTCTCTTCATGGTCTATTCTAGATCATTTAAAGGCCAGAAAATTTGTTGGAAGAATAGTTTGACTTCTGATTGTTGTATTAATATAATCAACACATGGTCATGACCTTTATTTTTCATGCCATATGTTGTGTTTCTCTGTTTCTTTAGCTCTTGCTCATCACAGCTGCAAAGTGAATACAAACATGCTAACCAATATGTTACTGTCACACAGTAGCATTTTCTGATGTTCTGACTTTCTGCTTCTGATTTGCACTGTCACCAGAGTAGTAGCTTTAAATATAAAAATATTTTCATAGTTTAAGGTCATAGTATAAGGTCAAAATATAAAATATAAAAGGATGCCAAATACAGTAAAATATTATAAAAAATGCAATAGTATATCAGCAAACAGAAAGGACACCTGTGCCTGTTGGAAGCACAGATACAAAAATTGTGACTCTGTGCAGATTAGATTTTTTTAGTCAAATGAGGTTTGGCATAAAAATTATTTTTAAAAATATTTTCAAAGATTATCAGATTTTGAAATTGTAAATACAGAATATGAACCCACATAAACAAAATATTAGTAAAAAATTAAATATTCATCATTAGAGTACTGATTAAATAAATTGTGGAACATGTTCTATAGTGTAATACTATGTAGCTCTCAAAAAGAATGAGGAAGTTTTATTTTCATATCAAAATACCCCTAAGATTTATTAAGTATGACTAACAAGATGCTACATAATATTCGTAGTCTGTTTCTATTCCTGTAGAGAAGGGAAATAATTATAGGAAAACAGAAAGTGTTGTATGAGAGAGGGGGGAAAAGAAGCTTTTCACTATACCAAAACCATAATTTGGTAGTTTTTGCTACTTAACTATGTACAGCATGTTACATAATGCTACTGATTCTACTTAAGCACTTGAAAATTAACAGAGAAATTTGTTAGGAAAACTACAGGAAGAAAAAGTATGAGTCCTGATATGGTATGTGGCACAAAACCTGCTATATGACACGAAACTAAAATTTAGCCACTGTAGCCATCCAGTTTGGGGGAAGCCTCCACTAACAAATAAATCAATAACCATTGCATTCTGGCATAGGTTTATTAGAACCTATTCCAGTGCTTTATTAGAACATCATCATTGCCATTTACAGCAGAAGACTAACAGAATACCTTTGTTTTATCAGTAGGGAAGTGGGAGAAAGGAGAATCTAGGATGGAACGTGGTTTTCATGTAACTGAGATTTTGTAAGTTTGAGCACTTCCACTTCTAAGGTGCATAGGCTTTAGGCTCTTATTCCCAAAAGTACATGCCAGGCACAGACATTCTCCCAATGTACTAGTAGAGTCAGCAGCTGAGTTGCAATTAGCATGAATCATTTAAACTATTCTGGTGTTAGTTATTAGACTGGTAGGTCAAGGAAAGTTCATTGACAGAGTTTAGCTAGCATTTTCAAAGTATTTTACAGCGTCTCCAGTGGTGGCCTGCTGAATGTGATTGAAATTATGTGAGCTCTATAGCAGTACATTTAGGTAGATCTGTAACTATTTAAATGTTTCTAGGAAAAAAGAAAGAAGGCTACTGGTGGGTTTTGCATTCTATTAGCCCTGCTGTTTAACTTTTAAACTTTGACTTACCTGTTTATTTTATAACTTCTTATTGCAAACTCACTATATGTGAGAGTCTGTTAGTCTACTGGGAATGTTAATAGTGGGCACTGCTTCAGCATGCAAAATTATAGTCTAAGAGGGTTACTGAGGGGGCTTCAAGATGGCTGATTAAAGACATCCAGCACTCCCCTCTTCCACAGGAGCCAAAATAGCAAGGAGATAATCACATTTCAAATAGAGAACATAAGAGAGGACACAAATTCAATAGAAAAGTAACAGAAAACATCTTAGGCATGGAAGGAGAGAGGTGAGACAGCCAGTTCAACCTGGATCAGCTGGGAGTCTGGAGTATGGGGAAAGGGTGAGTGAGAGATCCCAGAGATCCACATTCCCACTGTGTATCTCTGTAATCCTACCTACAGGAGAAGCCCTCAGCCTTTTCAAGCCCTGAGACTAGCATAGGAAGATGCCTGGATCATGTGATGGAATTGCTCCAGGGAGGGAGCTTATGCTGAGTCCCACACATGCCCCAAGTTTAAGCACAGCATTATTTTGAAAACTTATTCCCCACCAGCCTGCATCCTGTTCTGGGATCCAGCAGTCCCTGCATTGCCATATCCCCAAAGCTCTACTGACATTCTCCCACATCCACATGAAGGGTTGCAACAGCACAATGCTGATTGGACCCAGCACTCTAGCACGCATAGTCTTCTGTGCCCCAGTGAATGGTGGTGCAGTGCACTAGGAAGGCTGTGCCAGGGACAAAGAGAGTCCAAGTATTTACTCACTAAAGCCTGAGAGCCATTTGCCTGGGGCAGCTAACACAGACAGCAACTCTGACACCCCCAGCAACAGGGCTGCTGTGCACATGCCCTGAGAACAGGCTCCCCATGCTCACCACTGCGGCTGCTGTAGCACCCTGGCACTCCTCCAGGAAGCCTGAGGATCACTCTGCCCTATTCACCACAGCTAGGGCTTAAATGCATCAACAAGGGGCCCGAAGACAGGCCCACCCAGCCTGGCACTACCTGTACCCCCACCAACAACCCCCAATGCCCAAGCACACAGCCCAGATGCCTGGGGATTGCCCCACTCTATCCACCACTGCTGGCATCTGTGCATTCCTCCTGCGGGCCTGAGAATGGGCCTACCCAACCTACTACCACCACAGCCAGAATCCACCTGAATACACTACCTGGGGGCCTGAAGACTGGCCTTCCTAGCATGTCACAGCTACTGCTAACACGAATGCTGCCACTTCAGAGCCAAAGGGTTGTTCTGCCACTGCTACTGACATCACCCACACCACACATGCTCCCCAGGGGACTGAGAACCCACCCATCTGCCCATCCCACCACTGCCACTGTTAACACCTAAGCAAGCCACCTGAAGGCTCAAGAATTGACCCAGTTGTACATGTTAATATCAGTGCCTGCATACACCACCTGGGGGCTAAAGGACAGACATGCTCATCCCATTGCTGCCACCCTGGGGCCTGAGGACTGGGCCATCTTACTTTCTTATCCCCAGAAAAACTTTAACACAGCTTCCACTAATAACCATAGCTTAAGACACTGAGGAAATCACAGGCATCACTGATGCTACTTACAGGTGAAGAAATCATAAGGAGACTACACTACTGCATATACCCAGAATCAAAACTAAAGTATTCTACCCAACTAACACCATACATATATCTTCAGAAAATGTATTCCTCTACAAAAGCCAATCCAAAAAGTTAGAAGAAGTGAATATTATACCAGATGTGCAGATATCAATGTAAGGACACAAGAAATATTTTTTTAAAACGGATATGTGACACCTCCAAAGGAACACAATAATTCTCCAGCACCAAATTCCAATAAAAATAAATTTATGGAATGCCAAAAAGGAATTCAAAGTAATAATATTAAAGAAGCTCAGTGAGATACAAGAAAACACAGATAATCATTACAGAGAAATCAGAAAAACAATTTAGGATAGGAACAAGAAATTCACCAGAGAGGCAGGTTTACATATATATACATATACATACATATATATATATATATAACTTGAAACTGAAGAATTCAATGAATGAAATAAAGAATTCATTCAAGATCTTCAACAGTAGACTAGATTAAGCAGAAGAAAGGATCTCGGATCTCAGAACTTAAAAACAGGTCTTTTGAAATAGCTCAGCCTGACAAAATATTTTTAAAAATGAAAAAGAGTGAACAAAGCTTATATGACATATGGGACACCATAAAGTGAGCAAATATACAAATTTTGGGTATTCAAGAAAATGGAAAGAAGACCAAAGTCATAAAAATGTTTTAACAAATTAATAGTTGAAAACTTCCCAACTCTAGCAAGAGGCTTAGACATCTAGATACATTAAGTTGACAGATCTCCAAATAGATAAAATTCAAAAGACTTTTTTTAATGGCACATTATAGCCAAATTGTCATGTCAAAGAAGAAGAGTAAATTCTACAAACAGCAAGGGAAAGGTATCTAGTCATTCATAAGGGAGCTCTCCATTAGACAGTGGTGTCTCAAGAGAAGCCTTACAGACCAAGAGAGAATGGGATGATATATTCAGATAGTGAAAGAGAAAAAAACCCTGCCACCAAAGAATACTATACCTAGTAAAGCTATTCGTGGTGAATGAAAGATAAATCGTCTTTCCCAGACAAGCAAAAACTAAGAAAATTTATTATAACTACACCAGTCCTACAAGAAATTCTTAAGGGTGTTCTACATCTGGAAGAAAAGGTATGATACCTACTATCATGAAAACACATAAAAGTATAAAACTCATTTGTTAAGTAAATATACAAATGAGAAAGAGAAAAAACTCAAATTTTACCACTAACCCCCTATTCACCAAACTGCAGTGATAAACAAGAGAAAATAAAGGATATATAAAGCAATCAGAAAACAATGAGCAAAATAATAGAAATAAGTCCTCATATAGCAATACCCTTGAATGTAAACAGATTACATTAAAGATATAGACTGGTAGACTGAAATTAAAAAAAAAAAAAAACTGACCCAAATGCATGTTGTCTACAAGAAATTGATTTTACTTGTAAAGATATATGTACACTAAAAGTAAAGAAATGGAAAAAAATAAACTATTCTATAAAAACAGAAACCAAAAGTTGGGGTAGATATACCAGAAAAAAACTACTTTAAGTCAAAAACGGTAAAAAGAGACAAAGAGGGTCATTATGTAATGACAAAGAGAGCAATTCTGCAAAAGGATATAACAATTCTAAATAAATATGCAACAAACTTTGAAGCACCCAGATACATAAAGCAAATATTATTAGCTCTAAAGGGAAAAACAGACTGTAATACAATAATATGTGGGAACTTCAACATCCCACTCTTAGCACTAGAAAGATCTTCTAGACAGAGAGTGAACACAGTAACACTGGATTTAAACTGGAGTTTAGATCAAATGGTCTACAAAACATTTAACTAACAGTTGCAGAATACGGCACATGAAGCATTCTCCAGAATAGACCATATATTAGGCGACAAAATGAGGCTCAATACATTTCAAAAAATCAAAATCATAGCAAGCTTATTCTCAAAACTCAATGGAAAAAAAGAAATACAAGAGGAACTTCAGAAATTATGCAAATACATGGAAATTAAACAATATATTCATGCACAACCGCTGGGTCAATGAGGAAATTTAAAAAAAAAAAAATTAAAAAAATATTGAAACAAAAATGGAAACAACATACCAAAACTTAAAGGATACAGCAAAAGTAATGCTAAGGGGGGAAGTTTATAACAATAAATGCCTATCTCAAAGAAAGTAGAAGTATTTCAAAGAAACAATCTAACTGTGCACGTCAAGAAACTATATAGAAAAGCAAGAACAAACCAAACGCAAAATCAGGAGAGGAAATAAATGATAATAAAGACCACAGCAAAACTAAATGATAGAGGGACTAAAGAAAAAAACAATGCAATGGGTCAATGAAACAAAAAGTTGGTTTTTTGAAGAGACTAATAAAATTGATAAACCACTAGTTCGACCTACCAAGAAAAAAAGAAAAAGAGGGAAAACTGAAACAAAATCAGGAAGAAAAAAATGAGACATAACAATTCATATCACCAAAATAAAAAAGATCATCAGACTATTATGAACAACTGTACCCTAACAAATTGGAAAACCTGGAGAAAATGATTTAGTATCTGGACACTTGCCAGTCCAGCAAGATTGAATTAGGAAGAAATAAGACATTTAAGGAGACCCGGCTGGGCGCGGTGGCTCACGCCTGTAATTCCAGCACTTTGGGACGTCGAGGGGGCGGATCACGAGGTCAGGAGATCGAGACCACCTTGGCTAACACGGTGAAACCCCATCGCTCCTAAAAAAAAGAAAAAAATACAACAACAAAAAAATATGAATATATTAGCCGGGCGTGGTGGTGGACGCCTGTAGTCCCAGCTACTCAGAAGGCTGAGGCAGGAGAATGGCATGAACCCGGGAGGCAGAGCTTGCAGTGAGCCGAGATCGCACCACTGCACTCCAGCGCACCACTGCACTCCAGCTTGGGCAACAGAGCGAGACTCCATCTAAAAAAAAAAATTAAAAAAAAAATATATTAAGGAGACCCATAACATAATAAGATTGAATCAGTAATAAAAAGCCTTCCAACAAAGAAAAGTCCAAGATTGGATGGCTTCACCACTTAATTCTACAGAACCTTTAAAGAAGATTTAATATAAATTCTTCTCAAACTTTGTGAAATACTGATTTATCATGAAAAAAGATAAAATGGTTTACCATTTCTAAAGCTAGAATCCTCTTACGTCTTTGGACTTTGCATACGTGTGTGTGTGTGTGTGTGTGTGTGTGTGTGTGTGTGTGTGTCTGTTTTCCATACACATCCACACCCCCAAGGCATTCACACAAAAAGCATAGCTTCTTTCCTCAACAAGGACCTTGAGTTTTCTTTTCTACTAAGGCCCATCTGTGGGACAAATTATATATAAAATGTGTTAAGGTGTTTTCTTAGGATGCTAAAGTTAAAAAAAAAAAACCTCCTGGTAAAGTACCCATAATTATAACAACTTAGAGCTTTGACAAGTGTCACATTCCTAGTCAGAGCAATTTGTGGAATAGTTGAGGAAATATAGGTTATTCATCTATCCTTTCCTGTATCTCTCATGTTGATAATGGAGCTAATGGAGTTTGTTTGATTTTGAACATCAACTAGTAAACCATGGCCTGGTATTTCAAAGATGATCTTACACCTGAGATGTTGAAATAAAATATACTATAAATTAAGGCAGTATTATTATGAAGTCAATTTTCAAGGAACAGTTTCCCAATAAAGGTTTATCAAGTAAATCTTTAAATAAGTTTTCAGGACATGGCATGCTTTGAGCTTTTCCAGTTAATTAAATATAACTAATATTTTCCAGTAGAGGAGTTTAAATCAGTTAAAGCTACCAGAAATATTATAGGAAAAGATTGTATTATATTAATTTATTTGAAATATTAAAAATTATAGATAGTGCACGATTTCAATGGAATCCTCTTCTGCAGAATATTAACCACTATAACATCTAGAGACTACACACTTACAATATTCTCAGGACAAACTCTGAAAAACAGACCATAAATCCCACAGGTTGGATATACCAAGTTGCATATAAAGCAAACCAAACCCTTAAGACAGGAAAGAGAACATTCAATCTCATTCCAGAGAACTTTAGAAGAGATATGTTCAATTCAAAGTTTTCTTCATTGCTTGCATACTAGGCTCTGAGAAAGTCAAACAAGTAACCAAGAAATGTATACTCAGAACCAACTTTCTGAAGCTGACAAAGTAAAATCCCAAAATGATAATAATATGTAGGCATGGGATGTATTTTTGACACCCAACTCAGATTGTATAACAAAGAAATGTCAAGTGCATTCCTCTCAAGCCTCACCTGGTTACAGCAAACTTAGAGACACATATAGACACAGACACCACTATAAATATTTTTTGCTCTAACATAAGCCAAAGCTTTAGAGAAAAGGTAATGTAAGGATATTTGGAGGACTCCACAAGTACATATAGGAAGCAACCTTGAATTTTAGGTGAATAGTAGTGCCACGTATTAGACCAACAGGATGCATCCAGGTAGTGTGAGGCTCAAAATTTATTCAAATCAACATTACAAATGCAAAATTAGTTTTGAGAGTAAATATTTATGTAGAACAAAAATAAATCACAAGTTATAAATTTTAAAAAACTGGAACATTTCATAAACATGAAAAAAATCCATAAAAGATAATAGTTTTAACTACTTATTTTGACTGTTTACTCTTTAATTACTTCTTCTCAGAAAAACACTTTGTAGTATGATTTTCTCTAGAGAAAATGAATAGCACCGGGCGCGGTGGCTCAAGCCTTTAATCCCAGCACTTTGGGAGGCCGAGACGGGTGGATCACGAGGTCAGGAGATCGAGACCATCCTGGCTAACCCGGTGAAACCCTGTCTCTACTAAAAAAAAATACAAAAAACTAGCCGGGCGAGGTGACGGGTGCCTGTAGTCCCAGCTACTCGGGAGGCTGAGGCAGGAGAATGGCGTAAACCCGGGAGGCGGAGCTTGCAGTGAGCTGAGATCTGGCCACTGCACTCCAGCCTGGGCAACAGAGTGAGACTCCGTCTCAAAAAAAAAAAAAAAAAAAAAGAAAGAAAATGAATAGCTAATTCTACCTCTCCTTTAGCATGGTTGAATGAAATTTGTTTTTATTACTAATTGTAGAGATCAGAGGTACAAGAGCCCTTTGCAGGAACTGGGAAGGGGTTGCAGAAATGTGTTCACATGTTTTTATTAATTTTTGCAAAAGGTAGATATTTTAGCCAAGATCAGTTTAGACAACTATGTATTTTCACTCTGCTGTGGTCTATATGTTTGTGTTACCCTTCAAATTCATATGTTAAAACCTAATCACCAATGTGATAGTATTAGGAAACAGGGTCTTTGAAAGGTATTTAGGTCATGCGTTCAGAGTCCTTCTGAATGGAATTGGTGTCTGTTAGTGCCAGACAGCCCCCAAAGAACTGCTTACCACTTTCTGCCATGTCAGATACAGCAAGACGGCACCATAAACCAGGAGAAAAAACCTCATCACCAAATCTGTTAATGCCTTGACATTGAAATTGCCACATTCCAGAATGGTTAGAAATACATTTCCGTTGTTTATAAGCAGTTTATGGTATTTTGTTATAATAGCACAAGTAGACTAATGCACTCCAACTTCTCCTCTTACTCTATCACGTGACTTCATGTCAAGCAGTATTCACATGGCCACAAGAAGTTCTGGAATCTGGCTGGGAGATATTGAGGAATATATGTAGTCTAGGTTTAGTGGGATGTGTTTGTGTGGTTTGTAGTCAGTTCTGATTTTACTTGGATTACTGCAGATTATCACAGTGTGGAAATAGCTTCCACCAATACACCTCAAAATATATATATGAGGTCAGCTGCTGCACAAAAGCACAATCACAATGCCTTTCATGTTGTACAAGTAATATATGACAAACATTGTACAGAGGTTTTTAAAAATTTGAAAGTACTAAAATTGACATGGCATTGCTGTTAATAAAGTCTGAAACTGAGGCTGAAAGTGTCATGAAGGGAAATACACAATGAAACTGTATAACCAGTTTCAGTTAAAATATCTTACTTTAAAAAAAAAAAGTGATGCTATGCCCACATTGGTTTGGTCCTTCCTAAAGCATAAAGTTTCATTGACTTCATGGTAAACCTGCCTCTGTATATACTGTAAGGAAAGGTATGACTTTAGATAGGTTTGGCTTAAAATCTCAGCTTCATTACCTAAGAGTTCAGTGTTGAGGACTACTTTTACAGCCTTAGTTTCCTTGTCTGTTAAATACTTCACTTGAAGAGCTTAAAAGATTCATTTATTCAACAGCTACTGATGGAGTATCTAAACAGCAGGTGCCGGGAATGAGTTTAGCATATGCCAGGAACTGAAAGATTTATGTGGCTGACAAAGAGTTGAGCAAAGCAGAAAACATTAGTAAGTGAGACCTGAGAGAAGGGACCTCACACATGGCAAGGAGTCTTTATTATTATTGCAAGTAGCTTATTTTAAAATTTTAAACAGGAAGTGACATTCATGATTATTTCATCTATGTGGAGATTTATAACATTGACAGCAACAATTGTTTTGGGGGCATAGATTATGTTACAGGCATGATACTAATCACTATACAAATTTTTTTTTTAATGCAATCCTCTTAGAAACCTATTGAAATAGTGTCATTACCTCCAATTTGCAGTGTTAGAAACCAAAACTTTGAAAAATTTAATTAACTTACTGGAAGCCAGGAGGTTAGATTTGGACAAAGTGGGTTCAAACCTATGTCTCTATTACTTCAAAGCCTCGTCTGCAAACTATAGTTACCCTGTTACCACCTAGCAGGAGTCTAATCACTTCAATATCCCTGAGATTTAAGGGAGTGTTTGCACCATTTGGGTGAGTATTATTGGAAGCCTCTTGTCTGTGCTCTAAATTTTTCCGTGGGGAAAAATAGACTATCCTTTTAAATCGAGAAAATGTTGTAATGTGTTGTCAGTTAGCTCAGTAAAGAAAAGGTGTTCTTTTGCAGTTTTGAGTGTGGCTTTTTGCAAATGCAATACTATTTTAAAATGGCTTATTCAAAGGAAATATTTTCAATAAATAGAAAAATAGATTTAAACCCCTGTGTTATGAAGTTCAAGGACAATCTTGATAGGCTCCTAAAGCAGCATCTAGTACAACAGATGTTTATTTGCACAATACACTTTGGGATATGGGTTCTTTATTTTCCTCTGCTCCAGCATCCACTCTGGATCAGAAATTCTTGGCATAAATGTAAGTGCTGGATCATATCAAATGAGTAAGAATCTCTACTATGAGAATTTGACTCATCTCCTAAGAGTCCTCTAATCTATTAAAAACAGAGTCCTCTATCCTCTTTAAGACCATTTTAAGCCCAAATTTCTTATTTGGGTCTCCTTTATCTAAATTAACTGGGTAATTTCATCGAGGTATGAGATATTTGCCTAATCTTCTCTATAGGCTTCTGTTTAGAGCTTATAATTAAAGAGTGAATGATAGCCCTTGGCAGATCCTCTAAAATAACTCAGGTTTAATATAGCCAAACACTTCCCTTCTAAAGGCACATCGGGCCAATCTATTTTTTCTAAAAAGTAGAGATTAGAGATGAGCCATGTGAAGATGCTTTTTCTTTGAAAGAAAACAGACAGTGACTGAGGATCTTTTAAGTCTGTGTATAAGATAATAGAGTTGGATCCATGCTAGTGGGAGTTAAATCCACAATAAGCAAATAGTAACACACAAAAAAGGAGCTCTTCCCCGGGCACAATGGCTCACGCTTGTAATCCTAGTACTTCGAGAGCCTGGAGGTGGGCGGGTCAACTGAGGTCATGAGTTCGAGAGCAGCCTGGCCAACATGGCGAAACTCCATCTCTACTAAACATACAAAAATTAGATGGGTGTGGTGGTGTGTGCCTGTTATCCCAGCTACTAAGGAGGCTGAGGCAGGAGAATCACTTGAACCCGGGAGGCGGAGGTTCCGGTGAGCCCAGATCGTGCCACTGCACTCCAACCTGGTGACAAAGCTAGACTCCATCTCAAAAAAAAAAAAAAAAAGAAACTTTTTTATTGATGTTTCTACTGTCTCTATTCTACTTCCTTTTCATTTTTTTCTTTGTTGAGAAAGCACTGAAAGATTATTTCCAAATTTGTGTTAATCAAGAAAATGATTGTTTTCTGATGGATTTCACCTTCATATTTCATCAATACAATTAAATTCTCTACAGATAAACCCACCTATGTCTTCATTTAGTAATTCTTCCCTTAACTTTATCCTTTATGATTTAACCACTAAATATTTGCATTTGGTCAGTCAAGTATTAGAAACTCAGCAGCAGTAAAGTCAGTGCAACATTTGGTAGATACAATTTTATAAATGACTGGAAATTTTCATTTCACATATCAGTCAATCTAGATAGATCAGTGGTACCAATGCCTGACTTTCATCCATACCTTTATTTAATTAAGTCAAAAATGCAACCTTTAGGTAGAACTCAGTAATACTAAAGTACCGAGAAGGAATCTGTAATCAGTTTGAAAGATCTGAATTTCTGTTAAACACTTAAGATGTCAGACTTGGTTGTGCCCTAGACAGAGAATTTCCTAGAACAACTGATAGTTACTTTAGATTGCTCTGTTTTTTAAACAGAAGATCATACAATTATTTTAGCACTTCAGAGATGAAAATACTTCTGCATGCAAAAAAATGACAGAAAATGCAGTAGGTTACTATGTGACTTTGTGCTCATTTCTACCATACCTCAACCTAATTTAATTTTAAAGGACATTTTAAGTAATGTTTTGACTATAAAGCTCTTGCATCTGATTAAAACATGACAAATGCTTATATGAACTAAAGTTATAGGAACAAAAATATTTTTGAAGATGTGCAAAAGTGCTAAGAAGTTGACAGTTTTGATTGTTGACAATCACTGATGGAATATGGTTGAAATCTGATACCAAAATAATAGCTATTAAATGGGCAATGGCTATGATTTTTGTGACTGAATAAGGGCTATTATACTCTAAGGCCTGATATGGTAGCTACTAACCAGATGTGGCTGCTGAGCACCTTAAATGTGGCTATTCTAAATTTAGATGAGCTATAAATATAAAATACACACCAGCTTTGAAGACTCATTGTGAGAAAATATAAAACTCTCATAATGACTTCTATATTGAATACAGATTAAAATGGTAATATTTTGGGTATATTAAGCTGAGAAAAATTATTAAAATTAATTTTGTTCATTTTGCTTTTTAAAAGTAACTACTAGAAAATTTAAAATTACATATGTAACTTGTATTTGTGACTCTCATTATATTTCTATTTGATGGCATTGCTCCAAGGGGACTGACAGAGGCAAATAATTTATTGAAGAGTAAATTAAAATCCATTTGAACAGATTTAGCAGTTATATTAACCTTCAAAATATATCTTAGAAGCTTTTTCATAGCTTACCCAGTAATTCTGTCTTTTAGATAACCACCCTTATTAACATTTACATAGGACACCAACATGTACAAATGCACATGTGCACACACACAGAGTTCTCAGAAGGAGGAGAATGAAATAACTGGAAACAGCCTGGCACGCTAAAAAGAAAACTGGAATAAGACTAACAAAATTTGGATATGTTAAAAATATTTGCCCACAACTATTTCTAGTGATAATAAGTTGTTTATTTGAGCTGATCCTTAGTTTTCCCATTTGTTAGTTGACTGTGTTAAAGAATCTTGAAGACTTTCCTGCTTGCACACACAAGGAATCCTTAAGGCAAATGAAAAAGATATAGGATTGACACAAGAATTGATTAGAAATCTGGACTTCACTGGAGAAAATGGAGAAAAGCCATTATAAATGCCCAGAGCAAGATAACCCTTGACGAGTACAGAGACAAGCATCCCAGGAAAATGTCTTTTCCCATTAGCCTCTATCCACTGCTTACACATTTCATCTTCACAGAAGAAAGTGTATCCTCCCTCTCTCTGAGTCTATGTTCTTGTTGAAAAGATTATTTTTTCTCACAAGCACCCCAAGTCAGATTTGTGGCCTTTCCACATTTTGTCCCTCTTCTCACTTGAATTCTCAGGCACTTGCTCCTGCCCAACATCATTTGCTGTCTTTTGATTTCATGTAGGAAGTTCTCCTGTGAATGATCTTGCATTTGCCTCCTTTCTGAATTAGTTTTCTATTTGTGAGCCCCTATCTTTAAAACAAGATTCAAAGTCAAATTTCTCTAACTTCCAACTTCCAAAGCTCGTATGCGACTTCATCCTTACCTCGCAGGTTCTGGATCTGTTATAGGAAAGAAGTTCCAATCCAGACCCGAAAAGAGGGTTCTTGGATCTCCCACAAGGAAGAATTCAAGGTGAGTCCATAAAGTGACAGCAAGATTATTAGGAAAGTAAATAAATAAAAGAATAGCTATTCCATAGACAAAGCAACCTCAAGAACTGCTGGTTGCCCATGTTTATGGTTATTTCTTGACGATATGTTAAACAAGGGGTAGATTATTCATGCCTCCCCTTTTAGACCATCTAGGGTAACTTCCTGACCTTGCCATGGCATTTGTAAACTATCATGGCACTGGTGGGAATCTAGCAGTGAGGACAACCAGAGGTCACTCTCGTGGTCACCTTGGTTTTGGGGGTTTTAGCTAGCTTCTTTACCACAACCTGTTTTATCAGCAAGGTCTTTATGACCTGTATCTTGTGCCAACCTCCTATCTCATCCTGTGACTTAGAATGCCTTAACCATCTGGGAATACAGCCCAGTAGGTCTCAGCATTATTTTACCCAGCTTCTATTCAAGATGGAGTTGTTCTTGAATAGAACACCTCTTACAGATCTTCTCAAAAGGTAAGGCACATTTAGGTCTCCGGTAGGATAGAAGGGTACAGAATGAGAGATTTTCCATTGTACAAAGGGAAGGCAGAAGTTAAAGTAGGAAGGCCAGGAAAGAAAAGAAAATCTCCTCCTTCCATGGCTTGAGTGTTGTCTTCCTTTACTTGTGATTCCAGTTATTTAATTACTTGTATTGAATATTGAACTTTCCACCTAGAGGTAGACATATGCAGACAAATCGTATTCTCTGCCCTTGGAAATCTGTACAAGCCTAATGTTTCAAAATATTAATATGTGAGCTTTCTTCTTTCCTTTTCCAAATTTCCATTTCGGTAAGATGATCTCCCCAAAATCCCCTGTAGGTGCATGAGAACCACACCCAAAATGTCCTTTTTCACTTCAATAAACAATTCTGTCTTTTTAACCCAATTATTTCTGAAATGAGCTGAAATCTGTAGCCTGAATATGTAAAAAAAGATGTGATTTTATAATCGGTTTAGATTAAGTGCAAAACATATTTAAAATGTGAGGGTGTCACTTGTTCAAGGTGATATCATTAAAGTGGTTGGTTGTTACTTATACATAAGTCCCTTGAGTAGTTAATGCAAGGCCATTATCAGTAATACCCAGAGCCACTCAAATATGATTCATAAAAGAGACAGTCCTTGAATCTCCTCTCCAGGGTAACTTGAGGTAATAGGTAATCACTATATTCTGTCCTTTTGCTATTACAGCTATCAGAACTGCTTGACAAAATTGCTATCCCTCTCCTCACCAGGTAAGACTAACCCAAAACTCCTTTGGAGAAGAGGAGAAAGGGGAAGTGTTGCTGGCCACCTGGAAACACAAAGTTCTTGACTCCCCACTTGACTCTCATAGGCTAGTACTCTAACCCTTATTCTTCCTGGGCTAGAGAATCCTTTCTCATCTCCTCATTGAGACTTAGAGACAAAAGGTGCTTGCATTTATTTTACTCATAGGTCTCAAGATTCCATTTTCCATGTTGAAGCTATTTCAAGTATCTTTAACCATACTACAAGAAATAGAGTGGTATGGAGACCCCATAGGAAATGTGTAAATTGCACTGCCCAAAAACAATGCAGTTAAAAGTCAAAACAAAGAAAAGCCAGTGTGAACCCCAAATACCTGAGACAGGTCTCAGTTAATTTAGAAAGTTTATGTTGACAAGATGAGGACATGCACCCAGGACACAGCCTCAGGAGGTCCTGATGACATGTGCCCAGGGTGGTCAGAGCACGGTTTGTTTTTTTACATTTTAGGGAGACATGAGTCATCAATCAAAATATGTAAGATGAACATTGGTTCCATCCTGAAAGGTGGGACAACTTGAAGCAAAGGAGGGACAACTTGAAGCGGGGAGGGGGCTTACAGGTCATAGGTATAAAAGAGACAAATGGTTGCGTTCTTTTGAGTTTCTGGTTAGCCTCTCCAAAGAAGGCAATCAGATATGCATTTATCTCAGTGAGCAGAAGGGCGTTCTTTGTATAGAATACGAGGCAGGTTTGCCCTAAACAGTTCCCAGCTTGATTTTCCCTTTAGTTTAGTGATTTTTGGGACCCCAAGATTTATTTTCTTTTCAAACAAGATTCTCTGATTCTAGTTTATTTGTTAGATCTTATGTATTTGGCTATCCTTATCTCTTGTACAAGTGAGGTCCACTAGTCCAAACCTCTTTACTTTCCATTTTGGCATCTTTTGGCAAGGGCACACTGAGTTTATACAGTGTCCCTGTGTCTAGGTTCATGGCTTTCCAAGTATGCCATCATAGAATAGTTTGTACTATTTTACTGGGAAATTAATCCCAGGACTATAAATCTAATTCTTTCTGGATCTTCCTGTATCATTTTTGCTTTTTTGGGGGGGAGGTGCGGGGGGCGGGCAGAGTCTTGCTCTGTTGCCCAGGCTGGAGTACAGTGGTGCGATCTTGGTTCACTGCAACCTCCGCCTTCCAGGCTTGAGCAATTCTCCTGCCTTAGTCTCCTGAGTAGCTGGGACTGCAGGCATGAGCCACCACACCCATATAATTTTTGTACTTTTAGTAGAGACAGGGTTTCACCATGTTGCCCAGGCTTGTCTTGAACACCTGACCTCAGGTGATTCACCTGCCTCAGACTCCCAAAGTGCTGGGATTACAGATGTGAGCCACCACACCCAACCTTCTTTATTTGACATCATATGTGATTCTAGCTCAAATTAAATTGAGAATTAAAACAGATAGTGAATGTAGCCCTTTGTATAGAAAAACAAAGTTCAGGTCTCTGTGATTGTAGCTAACAAGCAGTCGAAATGTCAGTCTGCTTTTTCCTAAGCAATTATGATGTAACTAAAGCACTAAATCTGCCATGCATGTGGTTGTAGAGGCAGGAGAAGTCATTGAAATGCATCTTTAGTTATGAATCTCATTGCAAAAAGTTGTTTTTGTTCTTCCTTAGACTGTCTTTAAATATGTAAAAAGGCTGTAATTAGCCTGTGTTGTTGTCATGGGATCCATAATTTAGCTAGGGCTCACCAGTGGTAAGGGACACAGTATGGCTCAGGAAGTACTGGTAGAAACAGAACAGGGATCATGGAGGAGAAAAAGCTGTATGGGTGGGCCCTAGGACATCGGCCCCCACCAGGAGAAGAAAGACAACACCAGCTGCAGGGTTTGGGCAAGACAAGTAATTTCCTTGTGCAGTTTGCTAGTCCATGTATAAGATTTTGTGTAAGAACTGAGCAAATAGAGGAATCCATGACACTTACTGCCTGCCTATTTCCTGGGTGACGTTTGTTGTGTACATGCTGCCTGTTGCTTTTCAAAGCAAACCAGAAGAGTGAGGATGTTTTCCAAGAGCAAAGGTGTGATGGACTTCTTTGGAAATGCTTCCTGGAGAAGAGTTATTTACTGTTAGTGGTTACATCCATTCCTCCCCTGTTGCAGTCTGTTCTGTTGAGGGTTGACAGGATACAAAGAAAGTCTATGATTCTTTCCTCTCTTCAATGTGCCATTCCTGGAGAGGAAACTACTAAGGAGAGAAAGGGGCAGAGTTGGCCACTTGAATAAAGCTGAATGAATACCAAAATTGTTATCCTAATGACCATAATCATTTTTCATTTTAACATAACAGAGACTTTGAATCCACGGGAAATTATCCTAGGTAACAGTGTGACTACTAACATAACATTTACAATAGTGTGCAACTATTTATTACCATATGCTTGGATATTATTGGCATGACATTTATAACATAAAAAAAAACCTTTCTCTGCTTACTCTTTTGTGTTCAGGGACAATGCTATTATATTCAAATAATTAATTGTGTCTGCTTCTCTTAGGCTGAGCTACATCGCGGAAAAATGTGCTCTAGCAAGAACACTGCCTATTCTGTTTGCACTGCCTATTCTACTATGCAGAAGCCATGGGCCTACTGCTGAGTGATATATTTATATCTTAGATAAAATAATCGTTGCTTTCTCACAAGCAATAAAATTACTTTGCTTACATAGGGAGATGGAGAAAAACAAAACTCACAAAGAATGCTTAGTGGAGATTAAAAGACTGTTTAAACCAAAGAGCATGTGCATTTCAATTTATATAGTGAACAAGTATGAAAGAATTATTGCTGGGAGAAAAACAACACATCTGAATATGGAGCACACTTGAAAATATGAACAATGCTCTGTTCATGAGCATAAGTATGAAGTGCCGGGCTTAGCATCCGGCTGATCAAAAGCATCTTGCAAAGCCAAGAGGAAGTGCTCATTTTTCAATGACTTCCAGGCTTTCACACAACTGTAGTAACTTTGTTTACAAAGTCATCTGATTTTAATTGAAAAAGATCTTGAGATGCTCAGAGATGTATAGAGATGACAGATTAATGGCCTTCTCACACAGCCTAATATTCCTGCAAATCCTGAAAGCTGCATCTTGTGAAACTAATATGAGAAAAGGGTATGGCTTTCCACATTCCTGCCAGCTTAAGTTATCCATCCGATTGGCGTATGACTTGCTGCTGGATTATGACTAAAGCAGGGACAGATGACTAATATGAGCTGTTGCTTCTAGAAACCAATAGAATGAATCCTAATTCAATCACGCCCAGTCAGTATTATTTCTCCCTCTAAACTTCTCTTTGTATGCACTTTTAAATATCCGTTATTTTTTCATTTGTCTCATATGGGAGGTTAATGAGAATGATATAAACTGATAATGACTTTTCTTTAAGTATTAAACACACTATTTATAGGCTAGAGAAATGACATAAATCATGCAAATAAGGAAATAAAAAGCTGAATCTGCAGAATAAAATGTTAGCAATAGATCACATTCAAGTTGCTGGTAATTAAATATTGTGAGCCCAAAATAAGTATGTCTGTTACCAAAGAATATGCTTTCAATATAATTTTCCTTTTATCTTCTGAAGACCATATTATTTTATTATATTTTCAACATTCTTTATTTTTGGTGGCATATAAACAATCTATAAAGAATCTGCATCAATATGGTTTATACCATCAAAATTATCACTTACAACTGACAGAATTTTAAACCCCAAATGAAACTATTTAGAAACCTAACCATAAATATAAAATACCGTCATTTTTTTCAGTCTTTTCTTCCTTCCTTCCTTCCTTCCTTCCTTCCTTCCTTCCTTCCTTCCTTCCTTCCTTCCTTCCTTCCTTCCTTCCTTCCTTTCTTTCTTTCTTTCGACAGAGTCTTGCTCTGTCACAAGGACTGGAGTGCAATGGCGCAATCTCGGCTCACTGCAACCTCCGCCTCCCGGCTCCAAGTGATTCCCCTGCCTCAGCCTCCCAAGTAGCTGGCATTACTGATGCCCGCCACCACACCTGGCTAATTTTTGTATTTTTAGTACAGACAGAGTGGCACCATATTGTCAGGCTGCTCTTGAACTCCAGATCTCAGGTGATCCACCTGCCTTGGCCTCCCAGAGTTCTGGGATTACCAGCGTGAGCCATCGCGCCATGTCTCAGCCTTACTTTTCTTAAGTAATAGTCAGTGAAATCGCTCACTCAAGATGCCAATATATACGAATAAATTTTTCTGCACACACACACACACAAAGTGAATTAGAAGATGGCTTAATATAAAATGTCCCAAACAAATCACAGAATGTTAAGAGATGTATGAAACAGAACAGAATGTAAGAGACAAATAGAACATGCTTACAATGTTTAATCTATGTACTGTTGGAGTCCCAGAAAGAAAAAAATTAAGCCAATGGATCAAAATTAATATTTGAAGAGACATAACACAAAAATTTTGTAGGCCCAGGTGCAGTGGCTCACGCCTGTAATCCCAACACTTGGGGAAGCCGAGGCAGGTGGATCACCTGAAGTCAGGAGTTCAAGACAACCCTGGCCATATTGGCCCTGGCCAATATGGTGAAACCCTGTCTCTACTAAAAGTACAAAAAATTAGCTGGGCATAGTGGCAGGCACCTGTAATCCCAGCTGCTTGGGAGGCTGAGGTAGGAGAATAGCTTGAACCTTTTATTCAATTGCGCCATTGCGCTCCAGCCAGGGCAACAGAGGAGAGTCTGTCCCCCACCCCCATACCAAAAAGAAAAAAAGAAGGAGAAAAGAAAAATTAACTATTAACATATATATTCCAGAAATGAAACAAATTGCCAACAAAATATATACAAATGAATCTACACCAAGTCACATCATAGTAATACTGCTGAAAAACAAAGACAAAGAAAAAGACCAATAGCAGCCTAAGGGAAAGCAACAACACCATAGTACATTGAAAGGGCAAGAGTGAGAGTGACATATGACTTCTCCATAAACACTCTCAAAGCAAGAAGGCAAAGGAATGGGATCTTAACAGAGCTGAAGGAAAACAACTACTAAAAAAGAATGTTAGACCTAGTGAATATATTCTCTAAAAATAAGGTAAAATAAAGACTTTTCAGACCAAAGTTTATCCCAGCAGTCTTCCACTATAAGAAAAAGATAAAAGGGAAGATTTCTTCAGGCAGGAGAAAAATTACCCAAATAAAAAATTAAAATATAACTAAAAATTTTAAAGTTCTGTTAACTTTAAATTGTATGAATGATTAAAATGAAGGATGATTACAAAAAAAAATAGGTAAAAGGTGGTAAATGGAGTATAAAATTTAGATTATTGCACTAGTATCATAATTAGAGTGTAATGGGTTAAAGATGAATATTATAGTCTCCAGTGAATAGTAAAAATATGGATTTCTAACAAGTTACTTATAAAACTTGATAAAATTATCCAATGTATTCAAAAGAAAGCATCAGTCAAAGAAGATAGAACAGCATACCAGATGGACCAAATACAAAAAGTTATATAGTGGTAGATTAAAACCACCCATATCAGTAATTATATTAACTATAAATGGATAAACACTCCAAGAAAAAGATTAAGTTATTACATTAGATTTAATGAAAAAATACCGCTACTTGAAAGAGACACACATTAAATAAAAGAATGTACAAGGTTTGAAAGAAGGGTGGAAAGTGATATACCATGTAATCACAAACCAAAAGCTGGGGGAGCCATACTAACTTCAGGAGAACTAGATTTTTAAAAAGAAATATTGCTGGAGATAATTAAAGATAAGCCATACCATAATAGTAATGGGAATGATCCAACAGGAATGTATCAGAATTCTATGTATTTTTCAATAACAATTTTCAAAATTATAAAGTGAAAAGTGAGATATATAAATAAGAAATACATAATTATCATGACAGACTTATAAATTATTAATAACTCCAATCTTTAAGGCCAAAGTCTTCAATTCTTTCTCTGCTCCATCTTTGTATTACTTTTTCCTCTGTGTATCAGCAATCTCCCTCCTTTTTATAGGGATTCATTTAAGACCCAACCAGGTAATCCTGGATAATCTCTCCATCTCAAGATCTTTAAATTAATCGCATCTGCAAAAATCCCTTCTATTATTATTATTATTATTATTATTACCATATGAAGTAACATTCACAGGTTCCAAGGATTAGGGTGTGAACATCTTTTGAAGGCCATTTTTAAGCCTACTACAAGTCCAGTCAGATGCCCTTCCCTATCTGATGAATACTTGCTGAGATGACAAATCCAGCTTTGTATAAAGTGCTAATTCTCTTCCTGTAAAGTATTGATTCTTATCATTATGTCCTAGGCCTGATCTTCAACATAGTCAACCCTCTAGCCATAGGAAATGAGTCTCTCTTTAAGCACTGCCAGTTGTACCTTGAGTCATTATTTGTCTGTTTTGGGGCTTTCATTTTCCTTCTTCAATGCATCAGTTATATCCAACAATAACTAACAATATGAAAGTACTTATAATTACAACATCCACCTTCTCTGTCCAGTATACGAGGTATTGCACATAACAATTTATTTTCTTCCACCCAGAAACATTCCAATTTGTGATGGTTGAAAATTTTGGTAATCTCACTGCTCTAGCTCTAGCATAGCACAGTGCATAAACAGTTCACTTACCGCCAATGATGACGTCATGACACCATCTGACCATGGAGGAATTCAACTCCAGATTCCTGTTTTTCCAGATTCCTTCCTGTGATGAACCAGTTTAGGTTATTCAGTCACATTTACCTGAGGTTGGGTTCTTCAGAAACATAACCTGAAATGAAGATTCATGTGCAAGTTCCCAGGAAAAGCCAGTACAGAAATGAGGGAAGTGGAAGAAGCAAAGCAAGGGGGCAATTTCAGGCAAAGTTCTGGGGAAGGTAGCTTTAATTTTATCCTAGAAAGAGACTCAGGAGTATAATGACCCAAGGGAAGGGAGCTGGCTTTCCTTATGCTTCACCTATCAGTCAGTTGCTATGGGGAGAGGTAGCTCTCAAGCACTAGTAGCTTTTTATGTTTTGGGAAAGGGGCTCTAGAAACCTGAGAAAAATTCTTCAGAGATGAGTTCTAAAAGCAAACACACTGAAGTCTAAGAAGGGAATATAGGAATAGTGAAAAAGGATCTGAGGGTACCTGAGCTTAACACTGACAGTGACTGGAACATATAACATAGGTGATGAGCTGTGTGCTACCACTGCCTCCCCTGCCATGTCCCCTACCAACGTTCCTCTGCCCTGATCTGTTATCATTCTCTCCCTCACTCCTTCACTGTACCTCACACATATTTGCCTTCTCTATGCTTTTTTTGTTTGTTTGTTTTTTTGAGACGGAGTCTCGCTCTGTCGCCCAGGCTGGAGTGCAGTGGCCGGATCTCAGCTCACTGCAAGCTCCGCCTCCTGGGTTCACGCCAGTCTCCTGCCTCAGCCTCCCAAGTAGCTGGGACTACAGGTGCCCGCCACCTCGCCTGGCTAGTTTTTTTGTATTTTTTTAGTAGAGACGGGGTTTCACCATGTTAGCCAGGATGGTCTCCATCTCCTGACCTCGTGATCCGCCCGTCTCGGCCTCCCAAAGTGCTGGGATTACAGGCTTGAGCCACTGCTCCTGGCCTCTCTTTGGTTTTTAAATGCACTGTCCCCAAGTATGTTTGATTTTTGCTATTCCCTGTGCTTAGAATGCTTGTCCCATAGATATCAGCATGATACCTCCTCTGCTTGAAATCAACCTCTAGAAGAGAAGCTCTTGCTGACCACCATTTCTCGAATTATATGCCATCCACCACCACCATGACTACTTTTTACTTTAGGTGACCTTTTCCTGCTCATTTGTCTTCAGAATTCTTATTGCTTCATATATATGGAATCTATATTACCTGACATCAAATTTCAGAATCATTACTCTGCAAATAACTGTGTAAATTACTGAACTTGTCTTTTCTTCACCGTCTTTAGCTATAAAATAGAAGTAACAATACTACCCATTCAAGTCTCTATGAGTATTGGATGAGGGAATACAGGCAATGTTCTTAGAAAAATTCCCAGTCACAATTTAAATGACCGATAGGCATAAGCTAAGGTTTGTTTACTTCCTTTCTCACATGACAGGATATTAAGTCCATTAGGAGAGAATCTTTCATCTGTTTTAACTGCTGTGCTCTCAGTGAGTATACCATTGTCTCACATGTAGTGACATTCAGTAATTATATTTAATTAATTTATTTATAAATGCACAGGTTGTTTATCCTGCTAATTCTATTAAAGTTTCCTTCTGCTTTCTTCAAATCAGTAGTGATGACTATGGATGAATTAGTTTCTAAAACAACTGAAATCCACAGATCAGCCCTGCCATGAAAACTCAATTTTCTGAAAGAATACACTGTGCCTGCACTTTGCCGCCTACATGGATGACAGGGGTAAAATTAAATCAAATGCAACAGATAGTATATAAGTATCTGCACATGGCGATTACTCATTCTTTTGGGCAATTGAACACAATGATTATTTTGGCAACATGTTTTATACTTTCCTACTGTTTCCTTGTGATAACTTGCTTCAGTCTCCATGTTTCAACAATTGACATTAGTACTTCACTGGAGTGAATGAATGAGTGACTCTAACACGTCCTTCCTTCTGTCACCATCTCACAGCCATTAACTGGGTAATTTGATTCAGCAGAAGATAATTCTGTCACTTTAATTTCTATCAAAAAATCGTAGTGCTGGCAGAAGCTCCACCCATAAGTATAATTATAAAACATGGAGCACAAATAGCTAAAAGTATATTGTTTAGTACCTGTTTTCTAAATTACCCTTAGAAATCTGTGTCACAATAAAATTTGATCCCCAATAATATATTGGCCCTAGTGTACATGGGATTCTTTCTTCTCTCCCTTCTATTAATAACCAGTTTTAAATATTTCTCTTCCACTCATCATACTCAAAAAAACTGGAGCTACACAAAAGTATATATGTCTATTAAAAGCAAACACACACACACACACACACACACACAGCAGAATAAGAAAACAATTTTAAAAAACTGTCCCATAAGTCATCAGCCTGCAGGCCCACCTTTGTTCTCTTGGTTGCTCTAAACATTTGGACAAAAAGGGTGTGATCTAATGTTAATAGACTAAGTGGGGAAAACCTGCAAGTCCTCCCTGCTTAGATCCTTCTTGGTGTCTCTGAGGATGCATTCCTTTCTTCTGGGTGTGGGACAGGACCCTCTCTGGAATGGGGACTTATGACCTACAGTCAAAGAGTTAGATCAGATAATTTCTTTATGGCCAGGTTTTACAGAAAAATGTAGAGGAAAACTTAGAGTAATATTTTTATGTTTTATGACTGGCTTTGGACAAAAGAAGTTCTGGTTTCAGTGACCCACAATGGGGAGAAGGGATCTTAGCTTCTATGGATAAGTTCGGCAGGAGAACAGGGAGGGCAGAAGAAGGTCAGAGGAAAACTTGTTGCATCTAAAACTGCTGCGGAAGACTACATTTTAGGATATTGTTTTCTGAGTCCCACACAGCTATGGAGTAATATGTAAACAAACACATAAATTTTTTGTTTCATTTTTTCAGAATTAAATGTTAAAAATGTGTATTGTTATTTAAGTGAAATTGAAATTGTTAAAAATAACATTAAATTTACTATTTTATTCATATACAAAAAAATTATATGGAAACTGGATTTTTAAAAAAATTTTTATTTATTTATTTATTTATTTATTTTA
Source organism: Piliocolobus tephrosceles (assembly GCF_002776525.5). Taxonomy (NCBI): domain Eukaryota; kingdom Metazoa; phylum Chordata; class Mammalia; order Primates; family Cercopithecidae; genus Piliocolobus; species Piliocolobus tephrosceles. The sequence continues at coordinate 94,641,589 of NC_045446.1, forward strand.
TTTTATTTGAGATGGAGTTTCACTCCTGTTGCCCAGGCTGGAGTGCAATGGTACGATCTCTGGCTCACCGCAACCTCCACCTCCTGGGTTCAAGCAATTTTTCTGCCTCAGCCTCCTGAGCAGCTGGGATTACAGGCATGTGCCACCACACCTGGCTAATTTTGTATTTTTAGTAGAGATGGGGGTTTCTCCATGTTGGTCAGGGTGGTCTTGAACTCCCAACCTCAGGTGATCCACCCACCTCGGCCTCTCAAAGTGCTGGGATTACAAGCGTGAGCCACCGCGCCCAACTGGAAACTGGATTTTTTAATACTGTTCTTAAATTACTTTCAGCGCATGCCATCCTAATCAAGACAAAAGAGTATCAGAGTACGGTCTGGTATCATTTGAATATCTTACGCATCCAAATCTCATATTGAATTGTAATCTCCAGTGTTGAAGGTGGGGCCTGGTGGGAAGTTTTTGGGTTATGGGGGCAGATCTCTTATGGCTTGGTGCTGTACTGGTGGTAGTTAGTGAGTTTTGTAAAAGCTGGTTGTTGTAAAGTATGGCACTTCTCCCTGTTGCTCCTGTTCTTGCCATTTTAAGTGCCCGCTTCCACTTTTCTCTCTGCCATGAGTAAAAGCTTCCTGAGATCCCCCCAGAAGCTGAGCAGATGTGGGCATCATGCTTACTGTAAAGCCTGCAGAACCATAAGCCAGTTAAACTCTTTTTCTTTATAAATTGCCCTGTCTCAAGTATTTCTTCATAGCAATCCAAAAATAGATTAACACACAGTGTTACAAAGTTAGAAAAATAGGCTTTCATCTAGGGAAACGATTTAGCAACCAACCAACATTTTCTTACTTAGGGCTATTCATGATATAGGCATAATAACTGCAAATATTGCTCTTGAATTCTTTTTTTTTTTTTTTTTTAAGATGGAGTCTCACTCTGTCACCTAGCTGGAGTGCAATGGCACATGCTCGGCTTGGTGCAACCTCCATCTCCTGGGTACAAGAGATTCTCCTGCCTCAGCGTCCCGAGTAGCTGGGGTTAGAGGCAACCGCCGCCAAGCCCAGCTAATTTTTTGTGTTTTTAGTAGAGATGGAGTTTCACCATGTTGGTCAGGCTGGTCTAGAACTCCTGACCTCCCATGATCCACCCTCTTCAGCCTCCCAAAGTGCTGGGATTACAGGCATGAGCCACTGCACCAGGCCTGAATTTTTTAAATATTAAATGATTCTAGAAATTTGATTTTTAAATATTCATTAGTGAGCACAAATATTTAGGATTAGAAGAAAAAGTGGTATGACAAATGTATTGAATTTAATTGTCAATAACAAAAGAATCAAACTCTGTAATATATTTGAAGTGATTTATTCTTAGCCACATATGATTAAGGCCTGAGGTACAGTCTCGAGAGATCCTGAGAACACGTGCCCAAAGTGGATGGATTACAGCTTAATTTTATACATTTTAGGGGGACAGAAGTTACAGGCAAATATCAATCAATACATGTAAGGTGTACATTGGTTTGGTCTGGAAAGGAAAGAAAATTTGAAGCAAGGGATGAGGTTGAAGAGGGTGGACTGGGGGCTTCCAGGGTACAGGCAGATTCAAAAATTTCCTGAAGGCAATTGGTTGAAAGAGAAAGCTCTGCCTGAAGAGTCGAAGTCAACAGAGAGAAAAGTTTGTAGTTAAGATAAAGGGTATTGTGGAAGCCAAGGTTCCTATTACGTAGATGAAGTCTCAAGTGGCAGACTTCAGAAAATAAACAGTAAATGTCACTTATCACATCCTAAAAGGTGTCAGTCTCTTAGTTAACTCTTTTTTGGATCAGGAAAAGACCTAGAAAGGGAAGAGGGTTCTCTATAGAATGTAGATGTCCCCACAAGAGACAACTTTGCAAAGCTGTTTCAAAATATTTCAAAAAATATATTTTGGGGCAAAATACCTGGATTTCTTTCAGGTCCCACTATGTGTCATGGGATCTTATACTAGAGTCAGGTTGGAACTTTGTATCTGATTGCTGAGAACAGTCTGCTTTGTCAGTCTTGAGATCTCTGTTTTAATGTTAATGCTGGTCACCCGTACCTGAATTCCAAAGGGAGAAGGGTAAAATGAGGGATGTCTGACCCACTCTTTCCATCATGGCTTGACCTAGTTTTTCAGATTCACTTTGCAATACCCTTGGCTGAGAGAGGGGTCCATTCAGTTGGTTGGAGGCTTAAATGTTATTTTGGCATACAGAGTTAAATTTTCTTCATTTTGAACAAAATGAAAATATTTTAAACTTTATTGAGGCAACTTTAAAATTGTTTATAAAGTTCTAGTTAGTAATTTTATAAAACTCAAACTCAACTTGGCTGATAAAATATTCCCATAAAATTATATCTTGGAATAAGACTTTTTTGTTTCTTCAGTGAGCCGACATCAGGCAAAACATTAATTAGTCACTAATAAAAGCACCTAAGTGATTTGTCCATTTAAGTTCTCACTTGGACCTGTACACACTGTGGTGCTCTCACTGCTTTTATAAGGATGAAAGGAAATTAAATTGTGGGACCCCAAATTCATTTAGCCAAAGGGAAAAGTCAGACTGGGAACTGGGTCACGCAAACCTGCCTCCTACTTTTGGTTCCTAAATAAGATGGCTACAAGATGAAAGACTATATGCCTCCCTCATAGTTTGCCCATGAGGAAATTCCTGATGAGCTGTTAAAACTTCACCATAGCAATGCAAATTGATAGCTTATCTTTACATGTGCAGAACTTCAGCCCACCAGACACAAAGCATATCTGATTGTTCCCCTACCCCATCTTGTCTGTGTTTTCTTATGTCAAAGGCAGATTCCCCACATTGTTCCTCTGCCCGCTTTTGCTTATGTGAAAGCTGTGTGCTTCTCAGTATCCCCCCCTTTCCGCTTTAAATTTGAAGCCCTCAAATCATCTTCGGAGGAGGGCATAGACCTGTCTCCTGGGGGGCGCGTCCTTAACTTTGGCAAATAAATCTCCTAAAATGATTGAGACTTTGTCTCATCATTTTCTTCAATTGACATAAGTGAGTGGATTATACATTGCATACTTATATATCACAGGCTGTTAAGAGTCAGAATATGCCCCCCAGGCAGAGATGTTTCTTACTTGCTTAACTTTCTTCAAAAATGTAAAACATGCCTTTACAGAGCCTTTCACACATGAAATTTTAGCATAATGAAGAGGAATCTAAGATCTAGACAGATGCATTGACTATTAGGAGTCTATTAAGAGTCAAGTTGGAGACTAGTGGAAGCTTGGTAGAAGCTGTGCTCCTCCCATGTTAATATCCATATGAGTCACCTGGAGGACTTGTTAAATGAAGTCAATTAAAAAATGCAAATTCTGTTTCAGTCCCTCAGAGAAGAGCGTGAGATTCTGCATTTCTATTGAGTGCCCAGGTGATGCTGTGCTGCTGGTCCCTGGTGCATACTCTTGTAGGACAGTCTTCTGGGTGACCTTGGACCAACCCAGCTCTACCCTATTCTTGCAGGTAGTGCTTCAGAATAACTGTAGAATGTTCTGGAAGTGAAACATGCTGAGATAGGGAAGGCCTGACTAGAAAAACTCTGACTTGTTTCCAGCCCCCCTTAGAAACAGGATGTCCTTCAACATTTTAACCCAGCATGTCTTGTTGCTCAGAGGGTATAAAACCCAAGGAGGTGAGCTGTTTTTTCAGAGTCCCTGAGCTGTGGTGCAGGTGGGGCATGCACAGGCCAGACTATATCTGCCCCAGGCAGCTTTCCTCAACCTGGCTCATCATAAATCCCAGGCTTCTGTTATATACTGCTGCCTATCTGTAAGTAATTAATCCACTTCATATAACCTGTCTGTGTGTGTGTATGTGTGTGTATGGGGGAGGTATTCTGTCTCACCAGACTCAGACAACTTGGTAACCAATGTACAGTGAACCTGCTTCACAACTTGGATTAACAAAGTATTATAAAGAAGAACATGATTTTCTGAGTTTCCTTTGGGCATCATACTTTTTGAAAAGTCTCAGCACCAAATGTTAAAACACCTTCCCTCTTGTTTCCCTCTTCTCCCAAGAGCATCACTATATATTGGAATAGGAGTGAGCTGTTCACTTAAAGCCTGTTATCAATACATTTGTCAATGGCCTATTAGGTGGCCTGGCATAAAGGTACAGCCCAAGAAGATGTCTATATCAAATGGGGACTGCCTCACCCAGTGATATTTACTTTAAGTTTTGTAGAGATTGTGTATCTGTGTGTGTTTCAGCGGGGAGAGAAAAGAGAGCGAGCGATAGAATCAGCAGAGCAGAGAGAATACATAACAAACAGTGTCTTCATTCTTACAGAATATAAAGGATACTTTCTACAGTTACTGCTGCATCACTGGAGTCTCTGGCAGACACTAGAACTGGAGTGAGTCCTACTGTGTACTCAGTTCTTTCTGAGACCTGATAGGCAATTCTTGAGACATCTTTAACTTACTTGCTATGGATCCTCACAAATAAACAAATTATTTACATATGAAGTAACTGAGTATCTGAGAACTCGCAACATTCTCTCAGAAAAGCCCCAAGCTCCTCCACTGCTCAGACTCTTCACATGTTTACTTCCGTACTTTGAAGAATTATAGTGAAAACTTTCCTCAAACTCTATCATTGGGAATATATAGAGAGCTAGGTGCTTTTCCAATAATACTTATGCACAGACAAGATTTATAATCCAGAGAATTTCACCAACTTTAAGGCATTCTTGGTAGAAAGAGCAAATGGGGAAGAAGCAAAGATAGATTATTTTATTATTATCAGTGGTAACCATAATACTCAACCTAATCAGTCATTAGCAAACACAAAGCAGGGGGCAAGAATTCCATCCTTACGTTAAGGTGGTAGCTAGAGTCTTATTTAAAGACAACTTCAATTTAATCTTCAAGGAGATATCTATGAAAATTCAGTTGGATTTCAAATTTCAGGAAATCATAAGTTCAGGGAAAATCCTAACAAGTGTGGTAAAGGTAAAAAACATTATCAGATCCTTACCTCAAATATTTTTTAAAAATGTTACATGCAGACAACATGTATTAACCTGCCCTTTCTCCACTCCCAGGATACCTTATCTCTGAAAAAAAAAAAAAAAAGAATTATTTTAGCAGTGTGAAATAAACTGTGGGATGTTTAAAATGGAGTTTTAACAATAGACTTTATATTTTACATCTCACAGACTGAGGAATTACAAGGTAAGTTTATGGTATTAGGGAAGGAAAAGACATCTTATAAAATCCACAAAGGTCATCAAGATAAGAGAAGTTGTCTGACTGAGATGAGTTTTCTAAAATCTTGATTCCCCAAACTGGTGTTCATCTGACGGTAATCAGATTTTCTTTAAAAAAATAAAACACCTCAATATTATAAAGCATTAAAATCATACAAATGAATAGACATTAACATGTATATATACATCTTATATTAAGTGCATACATGAGTACTTAGGCTGGGAACAAGACTGTCCAGCTAAGTGTAACTAGGGAAAATGAACTTGCCTGCTATCTTAACGACTATCTTTTAGGAAGAGTTACTTCGTAGAACCATGTGTCACTCACAAACAGACAGGGGAAACCTATAGGAGAAAAAAATATGAGGTTGCCACAGAAACATAAGTAAGCCCTACCTTTAGTAGGTGAGCAGTTCCAGGGTTTCCATTTTTTTCTGACAGTCTATGAAAGAAAATGCTTAAAATTTTTCAGATTCTAGAATGAAAACAGCATCACGTAACTTTGTTCTCACTGCTTCAAAGTTTCGGCAGGAAACCATGGCTCCTTCATGTTCCCCATTGGCCCCTCCCCCGCAATAATTTTACTTGCATCTCCGTAGATATTACTTTCACTGGGTGATAAATCACATATGCCACTGGTTTGCAGTGGTTTGATTTGTTGTTTTACTAGAGGGCAAATGAAAATTTATTAGTTCTGGAACTTCATACTTCCATTCTTTTAGGAAACTTTATGAACTTCAAAGCCCTTTAGTTTTATTCTATTTAATCTTCATAAAAATAGTTTCAGGGTTATATTTAATTTAATTTAATTATGTATTTGTTTTCATTAAATAGATAATAGGAAATAACTCACATATATTTATTTATAAAACCTTTCTAAAAACCATGTGCTGTTATAAAAGCACCACATTCCTAGCACCTCACTCATTACACTTCCCTGTGCTATGATCTTGGTAGTCTATACATAAGCAAAGGTGAAAAGCATGTTTATGCTAAGTAAATACAAACTTGTATTTATGTATTTTTCTGCTATAAATGAGATTTAGAAGAGACCTAAACAGCATGAGTCACTGTGGTCTTCTTCAAAGAAGCATTTTCAAAAATAAAAGAGGCATGTTCTCATTTTCTTACTATATTAATATTATTTTTAAGGAAATAATTAAAGTTAAACTTTCTGTGGATTGACACAGTAATAATCACTTGGTTTTGATGAACTTTCCTTTTAAGACAACTTCTAATTTTTGGAATCGAATTTTTAAATTTGTTAACAAGAAATTCCTACCAACCAATTTTTATTTGTTTTTATTTGAGACAGGATCTTGCTCTGTCACTCAGGCTGGCTCACTGCAGCACTAGCCTCCTGGGATCAAGCCATCCTCTTGCCTCAACCTCGCATGCCTCCCATGTAGCTGAGACCACAGGTGCATGCCATGGCACATCACTATATATATTTTTTAATTTTACTTTTTGTGAAGATGGTGGGGAGAGGGTCTCACTTTGTTGCTCAGGTGGGTCTCAAACACTTGAGTTCTAGCAATCCTCTTGCCTCAGCTTCCCAAAGTGCTAGGATTATAGGCGTGAGCCACCACACAACCAGCCTCGCAAACAGTATTGATTTAAACTTTCTACATTATCAAGACAAATTTAAGGGCTTAACAAATGATAAGAAAGGACATAAATTTTGTTTATAATAATATTGGCATTAATGGGACTAGTGCTACACTCTTAAACATAAAACAGAGAGATTTGTTTTGATCAGATGAAATAGTTAATGAGACTTTCTTGTTAGTATCAATTTATATTTCAGTAATAAGTGAAAAAATCATCTGAAATGTGTTCTTCATAGATATCTTTATATTTTGGACACTTGAGGTATATGTTTAGTAATACAATTTTATGTACATTATGTTGTTTAATGTCTAATGATGGATTTTTTTTTTAATTTTAGTAATCATCACATTCTTTTCCAAGTAACCGGGTTCTTGAAAGTACTTAGCTTATGTGTTGCTTATAAAGAAACACATGTATAAATACTTAATGAGTGGCTATTCATCACCTGTTGGGTCATGGCATACCAAAGGAGCATCAAAACTCTGAAAGAGACAAATATAAGAAAGGTTAATTTCAGTCTATTTTCTGTTAACTCTTTTTGTTATTGCAAAAATGATTTTCTTTTCCTCATTCAAGTGAGATGTATTACAATAGATTCAACATTAAAGTAGCAAAAATAAATGTATGTAAAAACAACTATGCTACCACATTGAGACAGAATTGAGAAATTCATGGGCTTACTAATTTTTTATTTCAGGAAGAGAACTTCAAGACTTTGATTCCAAGTTTCTCCTTTTATGTAAGTTGCAGAATGGTAATTGGCTTTCCCATGTTACAGAGTGAGTTTCCATAAAATTTGGTCGAAATCTCTGCTGACTTCTAGTTCCAAGCATTTTATAAATATTACACTAATGAACTCTGCAACTCAATTTCTTTTCAATTTTTCTGTTTAAACTATACTAATTCCTACCACTTAGCTTATTACAATATGTCTGTAACATGATTTAGCCAGATTTGTTTTCAAAAATAAACTAAATGTCAACCTTCAAATATATACATATATATTTTTGTTTTATGTCCATTTTAGATAAAATTAAGTACAGTAACAGAGAATAGCAATTATTTTCTTTTTTTTTTCTTGTTTCTTCCAGAGTATTTTATTTATTTATTTATTTATTTATTTATTTATTTATTTATTTATTTATTTAATTATACTTTAAGTTCTAGGGTACATGTGCATAATGTGCAGGTTTGTTACATATGTATACTTGTGCCATGTTGATGTGCTGCACCCATCAACTCATCAGCACCCCTCAACTGGTCATTTACATCAGGTATAACTCCCAGTGCAATCCCTCCCCCCGCCGCCCGTGATAGGCCCCAGTGTGTGATGTTCCCCTTCCCGAGTCCAAGTGATCTCATTGTTAAGTTCCCACCTATGAGTGAGAACATGTGGTGTTTGGTTTTCTGTTCTTGTGATAGTTTGCTGAGAATGATGGTTTCCAGCTGCATCCATGTCCCTACAAAGGACACAAATTCATCCTTTTTTGTGGCTGCATAGTATTCCATGGTATATATGTGCCACATTTTCTTAATCCAGTCTGTCACTGATGGACATTTGGGTTGATTCCAAGTTTTTGCTATTGTGAATAGTGCCGTAATAAACATACGTGTGCATGTGTCTTTATAGCAGCATGATTTCTAATCCTTTGGGTATATACCCAGTAATGGGATGGCTGGGTCATATGGTACTTCTAGTTCTAGATCCTTGAGGAATCGCCATACTGTTTTCCATAGTGGTTGAACTAGTTTACAATCCCACCAACAGTGTAAAAGTGTTCCTATTTCTCCACATCCTCTCCAGCACCCGTTGTTTCCTGACTTTTTAATGATTGCCATTCTAACTGGTGTGAGATGGTATCTCATTGTGGTTTTGATTTGCATTTCTCTCATGGCCAGTGATGATGAGCATTTTTTCATGTGTCTGTTGGCTGTATGAATGTCTTCTTTTGAGAAATGTCTGTTCATATCCTTTGCCCACTTTTTGATGGGGTTGTTTGTTTTTTTCTTGTAAATTTGTTTGAATTCTTTGTAGGTTCTGGATATTAGCCCTTTGTCAGATGAGTAGATTGCAAAAATTTTCTCCCATTCTGTAGGTTGCCTGTTCGCTGTGATGGTAGTTTTTTTTGCTGTGCAGAAGTTCTTTAGTTTAATTAGATCCCATTTGTCAATTTTGGCTTTTGTTGCTGTTGCTTCTGGTGTTTTAGACATGAAGTCCTTGCCCATGACTATGTCCTGAATGGTGTTACCTAGGTTTTCTTCTAGGGTTTTTATGGTATTAGGTCTAACATTTAAGTCTCTAATCCATCTTGAATTATTTTTCGTATAAGGAGTAAGGAAAGGATCCAGTTTCAGCTTTCTACTTATGGCTAGCCAATTTTCCCAGCACCATTTATTAAATAGGGAATCCTTTCCCCATTTCTTGTTTTTCTCGGGTTTATCAAAGAACAGATGGCTGTAGATGTGTGGTATTATTTCTGAGGACTCTGTTCTGTTCCATTGGTCTATATCTCTGTTTTGGTACCAGTACCATCCTGTTTTGGTTACTGTACCCTTGTAGTATAGTTTGAAGTCAGGTAGCGTGATGCCTCCAGCTTTGTTCTTTTGACTTAGGATTGTCTTGGCAATGTGGGTTGTTTTTTGGTTCCATATGAACTTTAAAGCAGTTTTTTCCAATTCTGTGAAGAAACTCATTGGTAGCTTGATGGGGATGGCATTGAATCTATAAATTACCTTGGGCAGTATGGCCATTTTCACAATATTGATTCTTCCTATCCATGAGCATGGTATGTTCTTCCATTTGTTTGTGTCCTCTTTGATTTCACTGAGCAGTGGTTTGTAGTTCTCCTTGAAGAGGTCCTTTACATCCCTTGTAAGTTGGATTCCTAGATATTTTATTCTCTTTGAAGCTATTGTGAATGGGAGTTCATTCCTGATTTAGCTCTCTGTTTGTCTGTTACTGGTGTATAAGAATGCTTGTGATTTTTGTACATTAATTTTATATCTTGAGACTTTGCTGAAGTTACTTATCAGCTTAAGGACATTTTGGGCTGAGACAATGGGGTTTTCTAAATATACAGTCATGTCATCTGCAAACAGGGACAATTTGTCTTCTTCTTTTCCTAACTGAATATCCTCGATTTCTTTCTCTTGCCTGATTGCCCTAGCCAGAACTTCCAACACTATGTTGAATAGGAGTGGTGAGAGAGGGCATCCCTGTCTTGTGCCAGTTTTCCAAGGGAATTTTTCCAGTTTTTGCCATTCAGTATGATATTGGCTGTGGATTTGTCATAAATAGCTCTTATTGTTTTGAGATACATTCCATCAATACCGAATTTATTGAGAGCTTTCAGCATGAATGGCTGTTGAATTTTGTCAAAGGCCTTTTCTGCATCTATTGAGATAATCATGTGGTTTTTGTCTTTGGTTCTGTTTACATGCTGGATTATGTTTATTGATTTGCGTATGTTGAACCAGCCTTGCATCCCAGGGATGAAGCCCACTTGATCATGGTGGATAAGCTTTTTGATATGCTGCTGGATTTGGTTTACCAGTATTTTATTGAGGATTTTTGCATCAATGTTTATCACGGATATTGATCTAAAATTCTCTTTTTTTGTTGTGTCTCTGCCAGGCTTTGGTATCAGGATGATGTTGGCCTCATAGAATGAGTTAGGGAGGATTCCCTCTTTTTCTATTGATTGGCATAGTTTCAGAAGGAATGGTACCAGCTCCTCCTTGTACCTCTGGTAGAATTCAGCTGTGAATCCATCTGGTCCTGGGCTTTTGTTGGTTGGTAGGCTATTAATTATTGCCTCAATTTCAGAGGCTGCTATTGGTCTATTCAGGGATTCAGCTTCATCCTGGTTTAGTCTTGGGGGAGTGTAAGTGTCCAGGAAATTATCCATTTCTTCTAGGTTTTCTAGTTGATTTGCGTAGAGGTGTTTATAGTATTCTCTGATGGTAGTTTGTATTTCTGTGGGGTTGGTGGTGATATTCCCTTTATCATTTTTTATTGCATCTATTGGATTCTTCTCTCTTTTCTTCTTTATTAGTCTTGCTAGCAGTCGATCAATTTTGTTGATCTTTTCAAAAAACCAACTCTTGGATTCATGGATTTTTTGGAGGGTTTTTTGTGTCTCTATCTCCTTCAGTTCTGCTCTGATCTTAGTTATTTCTTGCCTTCTGCTAGCTTTTGAATGTGTTTGCTCTTGCTTCTCTAGTTCTTTTAATTGTGATGTTAGAGTGTCAATTTTAGATCTTTCCAGCTTTCTCTTGTGGGCATTTAGTGCTATAAATTTCCCTCTACACACTGCTTTAAATGTGTCCCAGAGATTCTGGTATGTTGTATCTTTGTTCTCATTGGTTTCAAAGAACATATTTATTTCTGCCTTCATTTTGTTATGTACCCAGTAGTCATTCAGGAGCAGGTTATTCAGTTTCCATGTAGTTGAGCAGTTTTGATTGAGTTTCTTAGTCCTGAGTTCTAGTTTGATTGCACTGTGGTCAGAGAGACAGTTTGTTATAATTTCTGTTCTTTTACATTTGCTGAGGAGTGCTTTACTTCCAATTATGTGGTCAATTTTGGAATAAGTGTGATGTGGTTCTGAGAAGAATGTATATTCTGTTGATTTGGGGTAGAGAGTTCTGTAGATGTCTATTAGGTCTGCTTGCTGCAGAGATGAGTTCAATTCCTGGATATCCTTGTTAGCTTTCTGTCTCGTTGATCTGTCTAATGTTGACAGTGGGCTGTTGAAGTCTCCCATTATTATTGTATGGGAGTCTAAGTCCCTTTGTAAGTCTCTAAGGACTTGCTTTATGAATCTGGGTGCTCCTGTATTGGGTGCATATATATTTAGGATAGTTAGCTCTTCCTGTTGAATTGATCCCTTTACCATTATGTAATGGCCTTCTTTGTCTCTTTTGATCTTTGATGGTTTAAAGTCTGTTTTATCAGAGACTAGGATTGCAACCCCTGCTTTTTTTTGTTCTCCATTTGCTTGGTAGATCTTCTTCCATCCCTTTATTTTGAGCCTATGTATGTCTCTGCATGTGAGATGGGTCTCCTGAATACAGTAGACTGATGGGTCTTGACTCTTTATCCAGTTTGCCAGCCTTTGTCTTTTAATTAAAGCATTTAGTCCATTTACATTTAAGGTTATATTGTTATGTGTGAACTTGATCCTGCCATTATGATATTAACTGGTTATTTTGCTCGTTAGTTGATGCAGTTTCTTCCTAGCCTCGATGGTCTTTACATTTTGGCATGTTTTTGCAATGGCTGGTACTGGTTGTTCCTTTCCATGTTTAGTGCTTCCTTCAGGGTCTCTTGTAAGGCTGGCCTGGTGGTGACAAAATCTCTAAGCATTTGCTTATCTGTAAAGGATTTTATTTCTCCTTCACTTATGAAACTTAGTTTGGCTGGATATGAAATTCTGGGTTTAAAATTCTTTTCTTTAAGAATGTTGAATATCGGCCCCCACTCTCTTCTGGCTTGTAGAGTTTCTGCCGGGAGATCTGCTGTTAGTCTGATGGGCTTCCCTTTGTGGGTAATTCGACCTTTCTCTCTGGCTGCCCTTAAGATTTTTTCCGTCATTTCAACTTTGGTGAATCTGGCAATTATGTGTCTTGGAGTTGCTCTTCTGGAGGAGTATCTTTGTGGTGTTCTCTGTATTTCCTGAATTTGAATGTTGGCCTGCCCTACTAGGTTGGGGAAGTTCTCCTGGATGATATCCTGAAGAGTGTTTTCCAACTTGGTTCCATTTTCTCCCTCACTTTCTGGCATCCCAATCAGATGTAGATTTGGTCTTTTTACATAATCCCATACTTCTTACAGGCTTTGTTCATTTCTTTTTCTTTAGTCTTCTCTCCTCACTTCATTTCATTCGTTTGATCATCAATCGCTGATACTGTCTCTTCCAGTCGATCGCGTAGGTTATTGAAGCTTGTGCATTTGTCACGTATTTCTTGTGTCATGGTTTTCGTCTCTGTCAGTTCGTTTATTGCCTTCTCTGCATTAATTATTATGGTTATCAATTCTTCCACTCTTTTTTCAAGATTTTTAGTTTCTTTGCACTGGGTACGTAATTCCTCCTTTAGCTCTGAGAAGTTTGATGATCTGAAGCCTTCTTCTCTCATCTCGTCAAAGTCATTCTCCGTCCAGCTTTGATCCGTTGCTGGCAATGAGCTGCGTTCCTTTGGTGGGGGAGATGCGCTCTTATTCTTTGAATTTCCAGCTTTTCTGCCCTGCTTTTTCCCTACCTTTGTGGTTTTATCTGCCTCTGGTCGTTGATGATGGTGACGTACTGATGGGGTTTTGGTGTGGGTGTCCTTCCTGTTTGTTAGTTTTCCTTCTAACAGTCAGGACCTCAGCTGTAGGTCTGTTGGAGATTGCTTGAGGTCCACTCCAGACCCTGTTTGCCTGGATGTCAGCAGCAGAGGCTGCAGAAGATAGAATACTGCTGAACAGTGAGTATACCTGTCTGATTCTTGCTTTGGAAGCTTCCTCTCAGGGGTGTACTCCACCGTGTGAGGTGTGGGGTGTCGGTCTGCCCCTAGTGGAGGATGTCTCCCAGTTAGGCTACTCAGGGGTCAGGGACCCACTTGAGCAGGCAGTCTGTCCGTTCTCAGATCTCAGCCTCCGTGTTGGGAGATCCACTGCTTTCTTCAAAGCTGTCAGACAGAGTCATTTGCTGCATAGGTTTCTGCTGGTTTTTGTTGTTGTTGTTGTTGTTTAGCTGTGCGCTGCCCCCAGAGGTGGAGTCTACAGAGACTGGCAGGCCTCCTTGAGCTGCTGTGAGCTCCACCCAGTTCGATCTTCCCAGGGCTTTGTTTACCTACTTAAGCCTCAGCAATGGCGGGCGCCCCTCCCCCAGCCTCACTGCTGCCTTGCAGTTGGATTGCAGACGGCTGTGCTAGCAATGAGGCAGGCTCCCTGGCAGTGGGACCCTCCCGGCCAGGTGTGGGATATAATCCCCTGGTGTGCCAGTTTGCTTAAAGCGCAGTATTGGGGTGGGAGTTACCCGATTTTCCAGGTGTTGTGTATCTCAGTTCCCCTGGCTAGGAAAAGGGATTCCCTTCCCCCTTGCGCTTCCCAGGTGAGGCGATGCCTCGCCCTGCTTTAGCTCTCGCTGGTCGGGCTGCAACAGCTGACCAGCACCGATTGTCCGGCACTCCCTAGTGAGATAAACCCAGTACCTCGGTTGAAAATGCAGAAATCACCTGTCTTCTGTGTCGCTCGCGCTGGGAGCTGGAGACTGGCGCTGTTCCTCTTTGGCCATCTTGCTCTGCCCCCAGCAATTATTTTCTAATTTAAATTTGAAGTCCTAAAATTTACCCTTTCAAATAAAATGTTTTATTTTTACAGTTCAAATTATAATATAAAATATTTTTTATAGACTTAAATTTGGTGGCATTTCAGAGGCTCGGCTGAATTCTATAGCTTGAACTTGTTAATGAAATAAAAATTTAATATCCTTATAATAGGTGAAGGGAAATTATTAATCTTCATCTTAGCCAAAGACTACATTAATGAAAAGCATAGTTATCATTTAAGGTCTCATGATTTGGGTAATGATCATTGGAAAACACTTATTTTCATATGAACTGTTGATTCCAATTACATTAACTTTTCAGAGTGAGATAAGGAGGTATGCAAATGCATACAGTTAAATTACAGATTATAGAGCTATATTTTCCCTTTAAGGCAAGTACCTCAGTCTTTCTGGATCACTGTCCTACTTTTCCACACTTTTCCACACCCATTTACACTATCATTTTACTTAAAGGGCCAGAGCATTATTTTGAGTTGATTGATCATGGCACACACCATAACAGATGATGCATGCACTATTACTCTCCTTCATGCACTGAGAGGTTATGCTGGAGTAGAAGGAGATAGCGCATTTTTCCCACACTACTACAAGCACCTCAAAGGTGGATAATCAGGCCTTAGGGGTGTTTCAAGTCCTTAAATCACTTTAGAAAGAATCCTTAGCTACTGATCTACTGCTAGCATCTAACATGACCCACACATACTTACAACAAGTTACCAAGGTAATAATGGAGCATCAACTTGGAAACTGTAGTTTATGAAGACATCACTGGGTTGAACAAGGTCCATCCTGTCATTTCTGAGGCAAGTAATTGAAGCTCTTTGAGCCTCACCAGCATTCTCCTCTGTGAAACAGATAATAGAAATGACTGCAAAAAAGTAGAATCTATTTAGAAAATATAGTGGGAAGAGATACTCTTGGAGGGTTCAAAAGGCAAAGGATATAATGTTTGGGTTTAAAAAGGAAAATATTTAGGCAGAGGAACTAGTCAACACGACTAGTTAACTCTTCTTTTTGTCAAAAAAAAGAGAAAAGAATTAATATTTGCAAATTCCGTAATGATTGGGGGAAAGTTGTGATGACTAAGTAGAGGCTAGACAGAAAATATCTACTACACAGCCTGCAGCATTACATGTCCATTTCTAAGAATTGGAGACAAGATCAGCTCCAGCAGAGAAGGGAAAAGAAAAAGGTAGATACATGCATATTGATTTGAAAAGCATAAAAAAGTACTAAAAATGCATAGTAATTGTTAATAAGTGTTTTTATTTTATTTTTTTCCTCTGTAGTCTGAAGTGGATGACAGGGAAGAGAGCAAGGACTTTCTAATAGTTAAATTTGGGGACAGACTAGGACACCCTCCTAATTTTCTCCAAGCCCCAACGCATATTGTAGAATAATAAATACACCGAGGATTGTTATGCTATTCTGGAAAAAGGAATAAATACCTGTGGCTGGCAATCTTTCCAACTATGTCTACCTAGTAAGGTTAACATTCATACTCAAAGCAACCAAACATATCTCAAAATTTTTTAAAAAATTAACTAATCTCAATGACCAAATAAAGAATACATGAAGAGATTCATGCATGTGAAGTTATCTATTGTATCATTAAGAGTGACATTTCAAATCCATGGAGCAAAGTAATAAAAAATGACTTTAAAGCACTTGCCTTTTCATTTGGAAAAAAAATAAAAACTGAATGTCTACTTCACATGATATAAAAATATATACTCCAGAAGGATTAGAGGGTAACATGAAAAATACATAAGTTACAGTCCACTATAAGATAATATTGTTTTAATTTTTGTAAAATGTTTTTCTAAGCAGGACAGAAATCTCTAAAACCATAAGGAAAAGGCTGAGTAATTTGTGCTCATAAAATTGAAAAAAAAATAGTTCATAAAACAAGAGATTATATGTAGTTAAAATGATTTAGCAATCCCTTTACAGGGTATTTATCCAAAGGATAGGAAATAATTATATCAAAGGGATACCTGCACTCCCATGTTTACTTGGCACTATTCACAATATCAAAGATATGGTGTCAAAGTAAGTGTCCCACAGCAGATAAGTGAATAAAGAAACTGTGGTATATAGACACAGTGGAATAGTGTCCAGCCATAAAAAAGATGAATTCCTGTTGTTTTTAGCTACATGTAGGAAACTGGAAATCATTATGTTAAGTGAGTGAAATAAGTCAGACACAGAAAGACAAGTATTGCTTTATTGTCATACGCACTATGTGGGAATTAAAAGTTGATCTCACAGAGGGAGAGAGGAGAATGACAGTTAACAGAGGTTGGGAAGGGTGTTTATGTGGGGTTGGAGATGAAGAGAGCTTGGTGCATGTGTACAATTATACAGTTAAATTGAAGAACTAAGTTCCAATGTTTAATAGCAGAGTAGGGTGACTGTAATTAACAATAATGTATTGTATATTTCAAAATAGTTAGAAGAGAGGATTTGAAATGTCCCTACCACATAGAAATGATAAATATTTGAGAGGATGGATACCCTAAATAGCTTGACTTTGATCACTACACATTCTATACATGTAACAAAATATGACATGTACTTCATAAAAATGTATAAATATTATATCAATAAAAATATCTTGACTGGCTGAAGATGTTGAAAAATGACATTATTAATAAATGATTGGTACTTTTCAGTGTTCTACTT
The DNA here is from genome assembly GCF_002776525.5 of Piliocolobus tephrosceles. NCBI lineage: Eukaryota > Metazoa > Chordata > Mammalia > Primates > Cercopithecidae > Piliocolobus > Piliocolobus tephrosceles. The sequence continues at coordinate 94,658,480 of NC_045446.1, forward strand.
TTATAAAACTATTATAAATGTTTATAAGAACTACTTTTATAGTACTACTTTCATAGTTCTTAACTACTTTTATAGTTCTTATAAACATTAAGTGTTAATAATAGAGAATGTATTAAAAATATACTAACATATATTGAGCATTTTATATCTCAGTATGTTAGAGGCATTTTATATGTTATAAAATATATGCATTATATTTTAAATGTATATTATATGTTATACATTATATATTATTATATATTATATATTACTTATGTATGTTATTACTTATGGAACTCCTTTCCCTCATATACATAATTCCCTATCCTAATCCTCCTCCAAAGAAGAAGTCTCCCTGAGTTTTGTATCTACAAGTCCATTCTCTGACCCTCAGGTCAGAACGTGGGGCTCATATTTCTTTCCCTGTAATGTATAATATATATTATGTAATATAATATAATATATAATATAATATATATTATAATATATTATATTTAAATGTTATACATTATGTATAAAGTATATATATATTAAAAGGTACCTTATACACTAACTATATGTATATAGTAGTATTATCTAATATTTACTAAATATTTACTAGATTGCAGGCTCTATGCTAAGGGCCTGTTACTTATTTAATACTCATAGTAACCCTTTGATGTTGGTACTTATTATTTCTTTTTTATAGGTTAAGAATATTTAATCTCAAAATAGTTAAATAACTCAGTCAAGGGTTCACACTATTTAGATAGCAGAAAAGTCTGACCCCAGAGCCTGTGCTTAGAAGCATATTATGTGAAGTTGTAAGTTCTTATATTGTTATTTATAATAGTGAACATTTTGGAAATAGGTGTCAACAAAATTATGATACATTCATAACATTCAGGAATATGCAGTGGTAAAAATATATATATATATATATTCATTAACATGGAACACAACTTCAGCATATATTAAGTGGGAGGAAGAGTTACAGAGAACAATGATTCATTGAAGTTTTAAAAATTCTATTATGTATGAAGAAAAAGGTAGATACATGCATATTGACTTGAAAAGCATAAAAAGTTATGAAAAATGCATAGTAATTGTTAATAAGTGTGTTTTTTTCCCTCTATGCTCTGAAGTGGATAACAGGGAGGAGGTTAAGGACTTTCTAATAGTATTTTCTTTGTTTAGTAATGTTTGAGTTTCTTACGAAGATAATATTGTCTTATATTACCATTTTTAAAAATTTAAAACCACATTTTCTTTGGAAAATGTGAACAGATTGTTTCGACTATGATTTCCTAGGAATTATTGGTCTGTATGTAGTACATGCAGAATGTTTGATATATGTAACGTCATTCCTAAGGAAAATGTCACAATATTCTGAAGTAGAACACAGTATACAATGTTAGTTTTGATTAGGGTATATATATGAGTACACATGACATAAGTATAATATTTGTTTAGGATATATATATATGCACAGACATAAGTATTATATACACTTATATATTATTATTAATTATATTTTTATAATTATGTTAAGTATGTTTTAATATTATTAATTATATATAATACTTATGTCTGTACATATAATAATATTTATGTTATGTGTATAAATATTTATTATATATTTTATATATAATACTTAAGATTGATTGTGTTAAAATTGATGTGATTATTTGAACATTTGTATGACCAATTAACCTAATGACAAATAATTCCCCATATCTAAAATATTACAAATTATCTCCAAAAACATATATATTATTTTATGCATCAGTATCTTAAGATCAATGTATTAAATAATGTCTCATCAAAATGTAATTTTATATTCTACATTATGTTTAACTTTGATGGTTCTAAAATGGTTTAAATGTGTCAAACAGAGCATCTCCTAACTCCTTTCCCTCATATACATAATTCCCTATCCTAATCCTCCTCCAAAGAAGAAGTCTCCCTGAGTTTTGTATCTACAAGTCCACTCTCTGACCCTCAGGTCAGAACGTGAGGCTCATATTTCTTTCCCTGTAATTCTTTCATGCACAAGTTTTATGGCTTCCACCTTGAGATACCATTACCAGTGAAGCTGAGTTATTATATACCAAATTGAAATGAGCCAGGAAATGTTTCTTACAATATTTCACAATTCCTAATGCAGGTGCAGGTCCTGATAGAATCCTCAAAATTGCTATCAAAGTTCAAATTGAATGTGAACCATGGAATGCTTCAATTCACATAAGAAAGATCTATCATTGCTTTGCATTTGGCATAAGGTTAATCTAAAACTGAGGTCTTAATTGGTTGAGTTGCAGTTTGGATATCCATAAATAATACAGATATGAATTTATCTGTAATCAGACTTTTCTGTCTTTCAGTACTAGAGGGTAGACCTTCTTATATATATAATATATGTATATAATAAAATATATATATAATAATATATATATATTTTAACCATGTCCTGACTATTCTTGTTTTTTGTCTTAACCTTTTACTGAAGTAGCACATGCACAGAAAAGTGCACATATCACAGTATAGAGCTCAATGATTTTCACACACTAAGCACCCTGGTAACCGACACTCAGATGAATAAATAGGCAATTATCACCATCCCAGTTTAGTGTCATTGCTGTTCATGGAGGAATTTCAGAGAAGCTGCCACCAAAGCTTCCATACCTAAGGGAGTGTTTCTCAGGAAGAAGCCTGAGAGCTGTAACCAAAACTCTACTTCTGCGCTCTGCCAGTAGCCACATACACGCTTATGTATGCTTGCATCCGCTGCAAGCAAATGATGGTGTGACATAATAAAAAATATATATTTGGTCTCTACACCTGTCTCTTGACATAGAGCTCCTAAAACCCTTGTAATTCCCTGAGTGATAGGGTGCTAGGAGCATCCTTTGTTCAATTTGATCTTTGACCCTGGTTTGTGACATAGAGCTCCTTAACTCCTTGGAATTTCCCGGGTAATAAAAATATCTTTTGTTCTAATGAGGCAGCACTTGGTAGGGTACTGGATAGCTTCAAGATGGGGGCTGGTTGCCAGGAAAACCAAGCCATGATTAGAAGCTTGAAACTTTCAGCCTCAGAGAGGCTGGGAATTGAGTTAGTAATCAATCATGCCTATGTGATGAAGCCTCCATAACAATCCCTCAACTACAGGGTTCAGAGAACTTCTGGGCACCAATATATATATGTGCTTGGTGAGTGTCACATCACAACTCCATGCGCACAGAAGCTCCTGTGCTCAGGAACCCTCAGACCCCATTCTATGTACCGACCACTTCATCTGGCTGTTCATCTGTATTCTTTGTAATATCTTTTATGATACACTGGTAAATTTAAGTAAATATTTGCTTGAGTTTTTTGAGCTGTTATAGCAAGTTATTTGACATCAGGTGGGGTGAGAGGTTGTGAGAACGTCTGATTTATAGTTGGTTAGTCAGGAGTATAGGTGATAACCTGTAACGTGTGATTGGCATTTGAAGAGGGAAACAGACTTGTGGGGCTGAGCCCTTAACCTCTCGGATATGCACTAACTCCAGGTAGTTGCAGAATTAAACTGTAGGACAGCAAGTTGGTATCTGTACAGTTGGTGAGTCAGTTGGTGCGGGAAAACTTGATACACATTTGGTGTCAGAAATGTTCTGTGGGTAAAAATAGGTTTTCCTTTAAATGGCTTCTCCTCCCCAGTCTATCAAATTTCACCCGAGTGCCTTCCACTGAAGAATTAAAATAGAAAGCTGTTAGAAAGGGCATATGGTAAATAATATTTTAAGGCTTTATACTGCCACAATCAAACAACAGGTCTAGAAGAGTAGGCAAGATATTGATTATCAACAAACACAACTGGCACACTTTCTGAGTCTTCTGAAACCTAGAGAAATCATTTTTAGTTGTACAAACATGATTTACTGTTGCTATGTCCCTAATAGGGAGTGAAAAATTTGAAAACAATTAATATGTCGGGGTGTTTGATATTAATTATAGGAAGTCAAAAAGACTCACAATTTCCCCTTTGCATTTTAAATTTTTTAAAAAATTATACTTAATTTTTAAATTATGGATCAATATTTACAAATGTTGAAAGACTGATATGAGAAAATTCCATTGTCTCATCTCCCAATTTCAATCTTACATCTGTACACCCACCTTCTTCCACCTCTTCCTTAAGGAAAATTGATACAAATTTAAAATATACATACTTTAATCAATAAATATTTATTAGGGATATCTAAAATATAACACTTTTTCAACATAACCACAATATTGTTATTTATTATGCCTAAAACATGTATAAAATTAATTGTTTAATAACACCAAATATTTTGGCAGTGTTTAAGTATCTCTATTTGATAATTTTTAAAAGAATCAAGATCTTGATAAAATCTGTACATTGCCTTTGGATGATAAATTGCAAGAGTCTCCTTTATATAGAGTCTCTCTCTCTCTCTCCCCCCTCCAACACCCCTCTCTCTCTTTAGGAGTTTATTTATTGACTATTCAGGTGCTTATGCACAGTATGAATTTGGTTGATTTCATCTCTGTGGTAGGATTTAACATGTTTCTCTGTGCCATGTTACTGTTAAGAGTCTTGACCAGATTCTGAAGTGTGGTGCTGTGTACTAACACCAGGAGGCACATGAAGTCTAGCTTTTTCTCCTTTGTGTTTTTAGCTGTTATTAGATCATTATTTTTCTTGAAGTTACCAAATGCTGACATTCTGACTCTACTACTCTTTGTTTATAATCTAGAGGAGAATTTTCACAACTTAATTAATTGGTTATCCTTAAGTACAGTTCACAATGGAAAAGGTGGATAGACTCTTGATTTTTTTTCTTTATGTATCAGTTCTCAAATAGTTTTCAGGGACCTTAAATGTGGGCAATGTGTACTCAGTTCTAACACAATATTTAAAAGTTCTGTAACACTGAAAAAATTATGTTTCCTCTCTGTTGATATATAAATCTGGTAGAGATGTTTGAATAATTAGAAATAATTCACACAAAAAAATGCCTAGCTGACACTTTGCACACGGTAAAAACAAAATCTATTATTATAATCATTACTATTTGTTTAAATACTCCATATTCAGTGTTTACACATATGGCTTGAGGAAATAGAAATAAACATTCCTGAGGTTCTAGCTACTAGGGAGGTTGAGGCAGGAGGATTGTTTGAGCCCAGGAGTGTGAGGTTGCAGTGAGCTACAATTGTGTCACTGCACTCCAGCCTGGCCAATAGAATGAGGCCCCATCTCTAAAATGTTTTCTTCTATTTTATTTCACATTCTCTGTATTTTTTAAATTTTAGTGTTAAAATGTAGTTTATTATCATGTTAGTGTCATTTTTGGAAGGAGTTGTGGTGCAGTGGAAAACCATGAACCCCTCTAATTTTTGTTGTACAAGTACAAGTGGTGAAAATACAATGCTTATAGTCTTTTCCTGCTTGGAAAGAAGTGTCATCCTCATCTCATAGACCATCCTTTCTTGGTTAGGAAAGGTGAGATAAGAATGACTGTTACAGAAAATAAGACCATTTTGACTTACGTAACGAGCAAGAGGTGCTCTTCCTGGTACACACTTACTTAGTTCAGCAGGCTACCACATGAAAGTTTGAGGCCCAAATTCTAGCTAGTAATCAGAATTTCTTCGTCTCTCATTGTCCTCTGGGAATATAATTTCCTTGGCATATTGCAGAAATGGTAAATTAGTAAGTAAAACAATTGTGGACATCATTTGTGTATTCCTGAGTTTTCTGTATGTAGATAGATATAGATATAAAACATATATATGTCCTTCAACATATGTAACTATGAATAACTATGCTGTATGCATACAGTTTCCAGTTTGCAATTTCAGTGTAATATACAGTATTCAATGAATTATGTGAGATATTCATATTTTATTATGAAAGAGGCTTTGTGTTAGATAATTTTGCCCAACTGTAGGTTAACATAAGTGTTCTTAGCATGTTTAAGGTAGGTTAGGCTAAGATATAATGTTTGATGAGTTAGGTATATTACATGAATTTTAGACTTACAATATTTTCAACTGATGATGAGTTTTCCTGGACATAACCCCATTGGAAGTTGAGAAACATCTGTATGTCTACTATGTATACACACACACACACACACACACACACAATTTTCAAAATATAAATTTCAAGACTATTATACTCCTAAATTTTAATAGTGCTTAGCTGGATTATAGGAATTTAGGTGTATTCTTCATTTATATTTTCCAAGTTATCTACCAAAGAATGCATATTGTATGTTTAATAAGGAAAAGGTTATAAAGAAATTATAACTCAGGGCCTCCACTTTTGGTAAATGTAAATGTTATCTATTTCCTGAGATATTAAAAAAAGTTAAGAGAAGATAATTATGAGAGAAGCTTGAACTGAGTGGAAAGTTCCTGCCATGTTTTAAGATCAATTATTGAATTCCAAGCTGGTGTCTAGGAAAACCAGGTTAAAATTGCATTTCTACCAAGCTTGAAGTTACCCTGCAGTCCTCTTTTTAGCTTCCTAGAAACTTGAGGAGGTCTTTGGGACAGAAAATCCGTGGCAATGTTGCTATCTAGGATGAATGGCTGTATTGCTCTGATCTCATGCCTAACAGAGAGTCCCTTGCCTGGGTGTTCTAACACAGAAGACATGTCTTTTTCTGAGGCTGCTGTGTACATTTTTTCAATGTGTCTTGTCAACCTGGGCAAGAAAATGAGGACTAGAGGGGATTGTCATGAACATTGTTCAATGCACTTGCTCTCTCAAATTGTCTTTTAATATTTTACGCAGCCCAGAAATGAGTTAAACAGTTTTCTGTAGCACAGTAATTTCCAGAATGCATGTGTGAGGCCCCTGAGCCGTTGTGTTCCTCATCAGAGTTAAAGGAATTATATTAATTTTTTCATTGTCTCCCTTCGCATACAGCAGAATGACTGATTGCTTGGCATATGCTAGTGTGCCACATGGTACCAAACAGATGGAGACCATTCAGGCAGAAGCTGGGTCGAGCCAAGATGTGCTCCACAATTCTGTGTTTGTGAAGAGAAACAACTGGGCGGGCTTCCTTTGCTTCCTCTGGTATTTGGATTCTGAACTAGGAGGGGGGGAAATCACCCTGAATTAATTGCTGTCACTTCTATTGATCTGGATTCTATTAAATGAGAACACATTTGCAGTTAATCCACAGAGGCAGAGCAACTCAAATAAATTAGTTTATGATGGGCATTATAAAATATATCAAGAGATTTTTTTCTTTTATTTCAGAGATAGAAAATTATTAATGTTTTTGCAAACTTAATTCTCTTCCTCTTAATTTGCTTTGCACATCTCTGGTTCATTGATTTATTTTAGCAAATATTTGTAACACACTCATTATACCAGGCACTGATTTAAGAACTGGAGATAATGTGAGAAATAAAATGTAGAAGCCCTGGTACTCATGTCACATTTTAGTAGATAGGAAATAAAAATAGAAATAATCTAAATAAATTTTAAAAATAATATGTTAGATGGTAAGTGCTATGGAGAATAACACAGGTTAATAACACAGGGAAGATACTATCTGTGGAGCAGAAGGTTTATTATGTTTTTATTTATTATTATTATTATTACTACTACTATTGAGATGGGGATCTCACTCTGTCACCTGGGCTGGAGCGCAGTGGTGCACCCTTGGCTCACTGCAGCCTCTGCTTCCCAGGCTCAATTGATCCTACCACCTCAGCCTCCTGTGTAGCTGGGACTACAGGAACACACCACCATGCCAGGCTAATTTTTGTATTTTTTTGTGGAGATGGGGTTTTGCCATGCTGCCCAGGTTGATCTCAAACTCCTCAACTCAAGCGATCCACCTGCTTTGGCCTTTCAAATTGCTGGGATTACAGGCATGAACCACTGCACCCGGTCTGGTTTATTGTTTTATATGAGAAAATTATGGAAGACATCCCCATTGAGGTGACACTTGAAAGTAAGTAAGACCTCTGCACAGAGGAGGAAAGAAAATGTAAAGGTTCTGAGGCGAAGTCATGCAGGGCTGCATAGTATACTTGAGAAATAGCAAAGGGCCACTGCAGTTGATGTAAGATGAGAAAGCAGGAAAGAGGTGAGAAAGCAGAAAGGAAGGCAGGTATCAGATCACATAGGGACTTTTAGGCATCTGTAAAGACTTAGATTATATTCTGTGTGAGAAAGGAAACTACTTAGAGTACTGAAAACAAAGAAAGGACGTACTTTGACTTCCATTTCAGAGAGGTCAGTCTAGATGCTTGTTTGAGTTTTATAGGAAGACAACAGTTGATTCAGACCTTGTGGAAGAATTCAGTAACAATCAAGATGTAAGATGATGGTGGCTTAGCCCAAGATGGTGGCAGAGAATTATGATAAGTAGTTATATTCTGGATATAAGTTGAGAAAATTACAAACAAGATTTGATGATATCTATTGTGAGGTGAAAGATACAAAAAAGGTTTTAAAGAATACTCCTTAAAATTATAATAGAGGCTGGTACTTCTGGAATGGTAGGAACACAGACCTCTGAAAATTCTCCTTTTCAAAGAGACAAGAAGAATGCTGTTAAAAGTGGACAGAATAAATTTTTTCAGAACTCTGGAAATTAACCAAAGACTTGCAGAAATGTAGGGAGCATTTATTTAATAAAGATTGTTGCATCTTGGCAAAATCTGTAAATTTTGTGGTATTTAAATTTTCCCTATTCCCATTACTCCTTTCCAATTCCATGGTAGACTTGAAAACTAAGAGTTGACACTCACAGGGAAAACCAGCAGGCTGGTAGCCACCTGAGGAAGAACCAAGAAAAGATGGGCAAAGGATTTAAACAGACATTTTTTCAAAGAAGATATACAAGTGGATGATAATTACATAAAAATATACTCAACATCATTAATCATTATGGAAATGCAAGTCAAAAGCACAGTAAGATACCACTTCACTCCCATATGGATGCCTGTAATTTTAAAACATGAAAAATAATAAGTGTTAGCAAGGATGTTGAGAAATTATTAGGTTGGTACAAATGTATTCACGGTTTTTGCATTGAAAGTAATGATAAAACCTCTGTTACTTCTGCAGCAACCTAAAAGAACACTTATACTTTGTTGATGTGAATGCACAGTGGCACAAATGCTTTGAAAACCAGTTCAGTTGATCCTCCAACAGTTAAACATAAAGTTATTGTGTGATCTAGCAGTTATATTCTTATATACACTCATGTACTGCATAATGGCATATCAGTCAATAAAGAACTACTATATGACAGTGGTCCCATAAGATTATAATACCATATTTTACTGTCCCTTTTCTATGGGTAGGTATGTTTACATACACCAATACTTACCATTGTGTTATAATTGTCTACAGTATGCAATACAGTAAAATGCTGTACAGGTTTACAGCCTAGGAGCAATAAGCTATAACTTATAGCCATTATATGATCTTTGCACAACTATGAAATCTCCTAATGACACATTTCTAAGAATGTATTGTCATCTTTAAGTGACCTATGACTTTGTCGATATCTAAAAATGAAAATATATGACAAAAATACTTGTACATACATGTTTATGGAAGTATTATTCGTGATAGACACAAATTTTGAAACAATTCAAATGTCTGTAAGCTCACAAATCAGTAATCAAAAGGTAGTATATCTATACACAGGAGTATCATTCCATCATAAAAAGGGATGAAGTAAGTATCCAGTACATGAGGCAAGATAAATAAACCTTGAAAATATGCTGAATGAAGGAAGCCAGATACAAAAGGCCACATATTATATGATTTTATTTATAAGAAATACTCTTCTTTACAAATTCTTTTAAAAAGAGGTCAGCTCCAGGCAGTTCTCTCTGGTACAATTTGATTGCTGTCCTCCTAGCTACATCCACAGTTGGACTACAGTAAGCCTCCTACATAAGGGCAGTTAGTTGAAGACAGACTACCAACCTGGGATGTGACCTGATGAATTGGGTTACTGGCATTCACACTATTGGATATGTAAGTAGAAATACTGAAATTATAAGGCATTCGGCAGTTTAATCAGGCTTGCAACAAGGAATAGGTGGTACTCTCAACTTATAATTTAAAACGGACTTAATAAAGTCACAGAGGTGGGTGTGGGCAAAGAAAAGCAGGTTGGGGTGGGCAAGGGAAGGGCATTTCTGTCAGAGGAGATAATAGCTGGCTGGTCGCAGGAAGGCTTAGGACACTAAGAAGAGTATGGAGAGACTGGAGCATAAGGCATTAGGGAGAAAACATAGGGAGGTGAGACTTAAAAAGTTTGGAGGTAACAAAACACAAAAACTTTTTTTTATAAAGTAGGCTAATGTAAGACATAAATGGATTGAAAGCTCTCTTAAGGGATGCTCATGATTTGAAGACCCTAGAGTTGTATAATCTCCGCAAAGATTTTAATACATTTTTTTCTGTAGAATCAAGCAATATTATTGGGTCACTGAATTTAATAAACATCTTATTTCTGTAAAAGAAGCTGAACTTCCCTTCTCTGAGATAAGTACCAAAAAATTCTAACCATGAAGTCTGTTTCCCTTTTCTGAATGATCATTCTTTCTCCTTTCGTCGTCTTTTGAATCTCTTCTGGGCTAAATGATGCTATTAAATATGCAGAAGCCTATAATGCTTCCAAAATATGTCCCTAAGTCTAGATAGGAGAGTCAAATACATTCACATCCACCTATAAAATGCCTAAGCAATAGCCACTCCCGGTAGGATTTACTCACAACAAAATTTCTTAGCAGCTTAGTTTTGTTGAAAAAGTTGTCTTTTAATGGAAGTAAATATTTAAATATTTCTTTTAACAATCAATTTTGTGAATGTGAGCCAAACAGAACTTCTGGGAAGATGGAGTATATCTTTTTGCTTTTTGTTTATTTGTTTTTCCCTATTCTTCCTTTTAAGTATAGAAAAAGAGGCAGCATTACAAGACAAAAACTTACAGAAAACAGCGACTCTACTCTAGCAAAGCACCTCAGATAAAACTGAGATCCCTCCTTTATTCAGGAAAAACTGAGTGGGAAATATAGATGTCTACTCTCATCAGGTTATAATGAGTGGCCCCAGCCCCCTCCCCACACCAAGGTGGTATCAGAGAAGGTTGAATAGGGAACTGAAAATTTCATTCTGGAAGGGATGGCAACCACCCCCAGGCCCATGGTGACGTGGAGACCACATAAAGAACCTGAAGTTCCATCCTCACCTGACACTAAAGAGGTGCTACTCTTTCCTGCTGGGATGAAAACAGGGGACACCAAATGACATGCCAGGACTCCCACCACCATTAGTTGCCAATGAGGTACCCATCTATGGTGTCGGTGGAAGCCAAGTGTGGAGCAGTAATGAAGTACTCCAACCCATCCACGGATGGAGCAGTGAAGGCCTAGTTGGGAGCCAGAACTCCCATTTCTGTCCAGCATTCACAAAGAACCTAGTCTTTGAATGTCAACAGAGGCTGAGTGGGAAACTTGGAAATCTATTTCTACCTTTACCTGCATGGGGCCAGCAAAAGCAAACTCAGTGAGCAGTGTACTCAAGCAAATGGTAATTGTTTTTATGATCCAAGACTACATCCACCCTAAATGACAATGCAGGTGGCTGAACTAGAATTAAGTTTGAATTTCTCAGGCACATTTTTATTCAGATGGCCATTCAGAAACATATAAGGCAAGTTTCCTCAGAGTAGGAGTTAAGAAGAAGAAGCATCATGCCTAGGACTGGTCATAGCAAAATACCTGATTTAAAAATAGTTTCTGTAACTCATCATTTCTTCCATTAACAAAGAGAAGTAAACCTTTGTTGTGGACAGCCATTTTTAATTACCAAACTGCCTTGCTAAAGTGTATGGACGAGGAGGAGGTGAGAGCAATAGAGAGCAGAAACCTTTTTGCGTTTATTTTTAGAAGTCCATTCCACCTCATGATGATGTCAGCAACCTGGGGAAAATAAAAGGTATGAAGTGTCCATCAAATGCTGTCACAATTGACCCACTGTTGAGCAGTCTTCACTACAAAATGTATACCATTATCATTGACTGTGGATGAACTGAAAACATGACAGTTCTGTTTCAAAGGAAAATATGGTACCAGAATTAGCTGGTCAGACTGAAATAGTAGTGAGGCTCAGTTGCCCCGAGGGATGGGCAAACACTCCAATGTGGTCAGTTTGCCAGAAGTAAGCAGAGACAAACCCATGCAATATAGCCTCTGCCACCGTGAGACAAATGGGAGAATTATTGATGAGAGTTACAACATGAAATATTTGACATGCAAGAATAGCATTTGTATCAGAAACGTATAGTCTTTAGTTTTATGCCTATTCCATGATGTTGGATGGATTACCATGTCTGGTTCGATTATAGATCTAGGTAGAATTTTCAGTGAACAGGCAGTGCTATCTTGATCAGTAATTTGATTGTACTCAATGTCATCAGAGAATGGGTCCTAACTGTGCCTGTCTACCTGAGTGATTCAGACTGTTCAATTAGCAGCAGTGATTTATTTCCTCATTTTATGGCCTGAAAGAGAGAAATCTTTAATACGTCAGTCTGCAGTCTTCCAAGTAGCAACTCACAGGACTAGGTTATTGGCAGCAAGCCGAAGTTCAGTTAAATATGTCATACCTAGTTCTCAGGAACATTGTCCTAGGCAAGAGTCATGTCTTTCAGTTTAGCCCATTGTTTTGATTTGCCCTTACTGCTGTGATTCTTCCACAGTTGCTATTGCTCCACGTAAGCTCTTTGAATTATTTTACCTGAACTTTTCTGTTAGTTCTGTCCCTGGTTGTGGTAGTTTTCCCATATGCTTATGTGAGAAGGCTTATGTTAGTCCTCTGCCTATCTCCAGAGCTCTGTTTTCCTTGAACTTGGAAGTTGTTTTCCTTGACTCATTGAGATTGCTGAGCTCTGTTAAGATTCTTAACTCCTCTGTGTTAAGGTCTGTCTGCAGCCAGTAAGCTGGGGAAATCACAGGGCACATCTAGCTTGGTCCTTTTCTCAGTGGTCACTATTCTGAAATGCTGGTTATCCAATGCCTTAAACTATCATTTCATGTATTTTATCCAGTTTATAGTTTTTCAGAATTGGAGGTTAAATCTGGCTCCTTTACTCCATCATGACCAAAAGTGGAAGCTCCCTAATCTCTTTTGTAGTTGGAGAAATACAAAGGTGTTTTTTGTTTTGTTTTGTTTTGTTTCCTTACACTTATTTCCTTTAGAAGATCCTTACTCTGAGAGGAAAAATAAGGGCCAGGGTGGTTGGGAGGTGGAAATAAAGGCAACGTAGGATATATCCAGAAATAGAAACTCTCCAAGAGCTTGGTGTGTTATTTGTCCTATATTTCTAAGGATCTTAATCACCACATGAGTATATATGCTGCAGAGTCTCAGCCTTAATTCATAAAATGATAAAGCAAAGGAAACACCCAAGCTTTTTCAGGGGGTACAGAGCCTCATAAATGGCATTGAAGGATGCTCCTATGACTATGAGTTTATTGAGCTCCTCTCTATCCTGCTTCTTACACACTTTCTTGGCAAGAACACTGTTTGAATGAGACTGATGAAATACAGCCTGAGCAGGGAGCAGTCTCAGCATCACAGCACCACTTTGATGAGCCACAGGCTGAAGATAAATGACTAGGGAATATATCCAATTTATTCATTGGATTTTCCCATATAATTTCCAGCCAAGATTCCTTACAGGGCAAAGGAAAAGCCAAAGCAGACACCAGGATTCAGTAACCTTCTCTTCCCAACTACCATCTCCTCTCTTGACATATATATGTTTTAAAATAGCCACATGTATCTAAATGCAGATCTTGTCTCTGTCTGGATTTTAAAGTTCATCTGTTCAACATTTTTTCTTCCGTTTTAGAACTCTGTTCCCAGTGATTAGTCCTGAGATACATGTTTTGCTATACTTTCAAATAGTGAGGCATGATGACCTGGCTTTGTTGTTGTTTTGTTATGAATTCTGTAAATTTCACTCACCTTTTGACTAGTTTTCCATTCTTAGTACTATAGCAGAAGTCTGTAAGTGACCTGTCTCTTTTTAAGTGTGTGAAAGGGGAAGAGAGAAAGGAAAATAATTATCTAGCCACTAAGAACATTTGTACTCTGTAGCAGGCTCTGTTCTTGTGATTGTATATAGGGTATCACATTAACCTTGTGCTTTAGTTATTAACTATTCTGAAAACAGATGAAGAAATGCAGACCCAGAAAAACCCAGACCTGTGCCTAGTTTGTTTCAATTCCCCAGATTAACAATTCTTTCCGTTATATTCTTCTACTATTCAAATTCATTTTGAAAAATTAAGCAGTGTTTTTCTTTTATTTTTATACACATTTATCTAAAAAGTAATATAAGAATCTATTCTTGTTATATTTATGAGCAATTCACAGTGGCTAAATGCCATTAATTTTTACTCAAACCCTATTCTTCTCCTCTGAGTAACCAATATTAATATTTTTGAATCTTGTATTGTTTACATACTGATGTATGTAAGTCCACAAATTTACCATTTAGTAACTTTTCAAAAAATGACATTACATTATGTATTATGTTCTGTAATTTTCTTACTTTTTGATTTAAAACTAAGTCTTTGAGTTTTTTCTACATCAAACATAATATGCTGACTTTTTAAATTGCTGCATGAGTATCCCATGCTGTAGCTTAGTTTTAAAAAATCAGTTTTCTATTGTTAGAGGTATACAATATTTCTAATTTTAGGTATCATAAATAACACTGCAGCCAACCCCCACAGAGAAACATCTTTTTTTACATGTATTATTCATTTTTCTCTCTTTATTTGGCACTTTTTCATCCTTTAATTTAAGAGACTGTAGTTTAATTAGCAAATGCTCCATCCAGTAGCTCTGCCAGATTTATCTCAATCTTGCTAAGGAGTTTAAATGATCCCCTCCTCATTCTGACAGTTTTGTGCTAATATTGCCAGTCAGACATAAAAATTCCTGATTCACAGCCATTCAGCTTTTAGGAATATTGGGTGTTCCAGTGCTCACATTGTCAGAGCAGGTTCATAGAATTATAGAAATAAGAGATTGAAATGACCTACTGGGCCAACTGTTCTATACATGTGCCGGCACAAGATTGTTCCTTACAATATACATTATTAATGAGATGGACTGGAATATATTTTTTAGACTAAATCCTTCCAGTTGAACAACAACAAAAAAAAGTATGAGGTCTTCAGTGAGAACAGGGATCCTTCCAAATGAATGATTTCAGAGGCATATGAAGAGTGGGGACATAGCCTTATTACAATCCCTACAAGATCACATCTAACAATGTCATTATGTCTAATTTAAAATGTTCTAAATTGGTAGCACTTCTACTGTTCTCTCAGGACACTATTTCATTGTTTAAGACTGATTACCAACAGAGAAAAAATTCTATCTCTAAAATAAATTTGTTAATATCCTTCAGTCTTAACTAGGGAAAGATTGATGACTGAAGGACTAGGACAGATTCTGACCTGTGAAATAATGACTTAAATTAAGAGGAATTGTATCGGCTGGGTGCGGGGCTCATGCCTGTAATCCCAGCACTTTGGGATGCTGAGGCGGGTGGATCATGAGGTCAGGAATTTGAATCAGCCTGGCCAACATATTGAAACCCCGTCTCTATTAAAAATACAAAAATTAGCTGGGTGTTATGGCATGTGCCTGTAATCCCAGCTACTCAGGAGGCTGAGGCAGGGGAATCACTTGAACCCGGGAGGTGGAGGTTGCAGTGAGCCAAGATCGTGCCACTGCACTCCAGCTTGGGTGACAGAGCTAGACTCTGTCTCAAAAAAAAAAAAAAAAAAAATGACATCAAGATAGACATGTGATCCTCCACACACAAATATAAAATATGGTAATTTTATACCAGTATTTATTTGGCTATAAATATTCAGTTCCTAGCACAGTGCTTGGCAGATACTCAATAAATGGTTCTGTCTCTTTCTCATACCACTGGTATAGCAAATCTCATATCTTTAAGAGAAGGAAAAACATTATTCAGTTACCTTTTCTTTCTTTCTTTCTTTTTTTTTTTTTTTTTTTTTTGAGACAGAGATTTGCTCTTGTTGCCCAGGCTGGAGGGCAATGGCACAATCTCGGCTCACCGCAACCTCTGCCTCCCAGATTCAAGCGATCCTTCTGCCTCAGCTTCCCAAGTAGCTGGGATTATAGACACCCACCACCATTCCAAGCTAATTTTTTTTGTATTTTTTAGTAGAGACGGGTTTCACTATGTTGGCCAGGCTGGTCTCAAACTCCTGACCACAGGCGATCTACCCGCCGTTACCTCCCAAAGTCAGTTACCATTTTTGTACTCTGCCTTTACCTTCTGATATGGTTTGGCTGTGTCCCCACCCAAATCTCAACTTGAATTGTATCTCCAAGAATTCCCACATATTGTGGGAGGGACCCAGAGGGAGGTAATTGAATCATGGGGACCAGCCTCTCTTGTGCTATTCTTGTAATAGGTAATAAGTTTCACAAGATCTGATAGGTTCATCAGGGTTTTCCACTTTTGCTTTTTCCTCATTTTCTCTTACCACTGCCATGTAAGAAGTGCGTCTCACCACCCACCATGGTTCTGTGGCTTCCCAGCCATGTGGAACTCCTTAAGTCCAATTAAACCTCTTCTCCTTCCCAGTCTCGGGTATGTCTTTATCAGCAGTGTGAAAACTGACTAATACAACTTCCTTCTCCAATTCTTTAAAAAATTAACTGTGAATTTAAGTATTCTGACAGATAATGTTAAAATTTTGACTCTTTATGTATAACAACAGAGAGAATCTGCCTTTTTGAATGAACGAAAAAGAAGATTGAGTCAAAATAGTTTTACTTATTTATTATTTTTTATTGTTTATTATTTATTTATTTATTTATTTATTTATTTTTGAGACAGAGTCTTGCTCTCTCGCCAGGCTGGAGTGCAATGGCGCGATCTCTGCTCACTGCAGCCTCCGCCTCCCAGGTTGAAGCTATTCTCCTGCCTCAGCCTCCCCAGTAGCAGGTACTACAGTTGCACACCACCATGCCCAGCTAATTTCTGTATTTTTAATAGAGGCGGGGTTTCACCATGTTGGTCAGGATTTTCTCGATCTCCTGACCTTGTGATCCACCTGTCTTGGCCTCCCAAAGTGCTGGGATTATTGAGTCAAAATCGTCTTATTTCTGTGTGTTGCAGAGTCAAAATTGAGTCAAAATCATCTTATTTCTGAGTGATGCAGAGTACTGAATCTTGAGTGATTATTTGCATACATGTCTGTCCCTATAGTCTTTAGCCTTTTTGTGGAAAATATCTTCATATTATTCATATTTTCAAATTTATAACTTACTATAATAGCTGGTAAACCAGAGACAATGAAGATTTGTTGAATAGACGAATTAATGAACCAAAATTTCTTTCTTCTATAAGCTGAACTGTTATTCGATTATCATTGTCAGTAAGACATTTTATGGATCTAGAAGAAACTTAATAGATCAATTAATATAATAAACTCCTCATTTTATAGATAAAAAGAGAACTAGAAAGATAATTTATAAATCAGTTTTGACTAGAGGTAAAATAATGTATTTATTTTAAGTTTGAGAAAATTATTTAGAATGAAGTATAGAAAGTAAAAATAAAAGCATTGTCCATGATATACCCATTTAATAATTCATGATTTTAACCAATAATGCATGGCCATTACTGTGTTACTCGAATGTATCCAATGTTACTCACACTTAATCAGATATTAACATTTTATATTTCTAGCAATGGATGATCTATCTCATGGAGCTCCCATTTCTCTCTTATTCATGATCTGAGATGTTCTATTATTTTAGCCTTTAGTTTTATTCTCTGGTGTCATCACAAGATGGTGCCAATGTGTCTCTGCCACCACAGAATAAGAATCAACAGATAATCTTCATGTTACTTGCATTGGAGGTTGGATGCAGGTCTGGTAAATTCCAAGGATTTTTCACATTTTATTATTTCTGTTGAAATTCCAATATCCTCTCCCAAGCAATTAGTGAATAAATCTCTCAGAGTTGCCTTTGAAGTGTATATATTTCTCTATCTAAGAGGCTCCCATGCCCATGAATGACTCATACAATACTTCTGCTGATTTCAGTGAGCTTTGTCCATCTATGGGAAAACACAAACCACATGCCTATACATACAGGGTTATGGTTATTTTTCTTGTTACTGCCTTTTCTACTAGGAACTTCTGTATATTATGTATAAATCTCAACTCATAAACTCATCTCTTGATTTTCATAGCCTTGTAAATAATTTAATATCAATCATATTTGTTTTTCTTACTTCAAATTTTTGAAATCATAAACCACTCTAAACATCAGGGATGACTAATTGATCACTGATTGTGTTTCCTTTAAGAATTTTATTATCCAGCTGGCAACCCCAATTGCCCATTGTTTCTGTGTCTTCCTTATGCATGGGAATTACCATATTGGCTGGAAGTGCTGTACCCTTCCAGTCTTTTCAATGTAATATGGGTTCATTACTACTGAGGTTCTGCCATATTCTTAGAGATGCTGCCACATGGCATCTCCCCCCACACAGCGCCATATATACAAAGACACACAAACAGAGATACACAGAAACACACACACACCACTCAACCTGGAAGAATCCTTATTTAGTCTAGAGATACAGCATGTTTCTTAAAATCCTATTATTTTCAGTGGGTTTAGATGCTTCGAAACAAAAGCCTAGAAGCACAAAAACAAATTTCATCTGAGAAAAGAAAGCAGAATGTGGCCAGCTACTTAAAGGGGGAAAGAAGAGGGGGAGAACATAAAAAAAACAGAATGGAGATAAAAACATAAATTTCTATTTCAAAAAATTATCATGATATATATATATATGGAAAATCATTCAATACTACAGATACCACATGCCACACTTTTTTAAATTGCACGCTGGTTCTCTAATTCAACCAATGAGGAATTGAAGTATTTTTAAAAACATAATAAAAATAACAATACAACAATAAAAATAAAGATTTAAAAGTAATACAGTGTAACAATTTATACTACATCTATATTGTTATGTAAATTAAATATAAGTACTCTAGAAATGATTTAAACTATATGGGAGAATGTATGTAGGTTTTCTGCAAACACTACACTATTTTATATAAAGGACTGAAGCATCTGTGAATTTTGGTATTCACAGGGGTTCTGGAACCAATCCCCCAAATCCTCCATGGATACCAAAGAATAACTGTATTACTGTATGGAGGAAACTTTGCCAAGTTTTGCTAAAACACCAACAACAAACAAACTGAACCAATGTCTGCAAATGGGAGAGCTCACTAACTAACAAATGTCCCTGAATCAATGAATCAATGGCTTATGAATAAATTAATCATATAATGCCTTAATCCCCGAAGGATTTAATGCAGCACTAAATTACTAAACTACAGTGAAATATGCATAATTTTCCACCATTAATCTGACTGTCTTTGATCAGTCCACAGTGAGCCTGCATCTTAAGTTAGGATAGAGTTGGATGCACATAGAAGCTGCAGGATTCCTTGATATCACGTGTTCCAATTTTTAGCTTTCCCACCCATGTATATATTATTTTAAATTTATTATTGTTATTTGTTTATTATTTATTTATTTATTTTGAGATGGAGTCTCGCTCTGTCGCTCAGGCTGGAGTGCAGTGGCGCGACCTCAGCTCACTGCAACCTACACTCCCTGGATTCAAGTGATTCTCCTGCCTCAGTCTCCTGGAGAAGCTAGGATTACAAGCATATGTCACCACGCCCGACTGATTTTTGTATTTTTAGTAGAGATGGGGTTTTACCATGTTGGCCAGGCTGGTCTCGAGCTTCTAGCCTCAAGTGATCTGCCCACCTTGGCCTCCCAAAGTCCTGGGATTACAGCTATGAGCCACTGCGCCAGACCTGTTATTTGTTATTTACTCCATCATTTATTAGGATAATAAATTTTTTTCCAATGGAACACTTCCAGATAATTCTATGCAGAAGTACCGCTTTCTTGTAACTCTGATTAATTCAAGAAACAGTAGTAAATGAATATTTTTTAGGAAAGTCTTTTTCCCAACAGATTTACCAATGCTTTTCTCAAATTGCGTGTGTATGTGTGTGTGTTTTAATTAATTTGATCCAAAATCGAAATCAAAACAAAGCAAAACAAAACAAAAAAACTACCCTTTGCCAAGTGACCTCAGGGTCCACTGACTTAATTAAACATTTAATCACTGAAATATTTTAAAATGTCAAAACTTCGGTAACCACATCATTTTATGCCCCAGAGCATGCCAAACTAAGAAAAAAAAAAATAGTCTATGTAGCACGCCCTGAAGGTGAACAGTGAAATGCTTAATGCATTCACAGTTCTTGTAATGAAGCTACTTCCTAGAGCAAAAGGAAATATATATATAAATTTTTTTCTTAGCCTGTAGTATTTGCATGATGAGTATATCAGATTCAGTGACAGAACTTTCTTCTTCCCTGTCTCTTACTCCTCAAGCCTCTCAATATTGATGCATTGCCTTCTTTTTCTTTGGTTTCAAGTTCTATATACTGCATATTTTTCAGCATGTTCTAGTTTCTTAAACTTATCATCCTATCTTAGTTTAAATAGTTTTTCCCCAACTCCTTTTCTTCCCCAACATGTTAAATAATTGAGTTTGTTTTACCCATATTTTTTTCTCTCTTGCCACCGCATTCTATTTCATCTTTCATACTGATTTCATTAACTTTTATGCTAATTTTTAAAAAGGTCTTTAGTATTATACAGAGAGGTGAGTGCAGGGGGGCAATGAGATGTCCTTTTATTCAATCATTCATTTGTTCTTTTATTTATGAAACATTTACCTAACACCAATTATGAGCAAGGCCCTGAATATAAAGAAAGGCATAAGACTCATTCGTGTACTCCAAGCACTGATAGAAACCAAATAAACCAAACATCAAATTTGAGAGGATATGAAAGTTCATCTAGGTCAGCAGCCCCATTGGCAGACTATATCAGAGTCAGCTCTAGGGTTTTAAAAAGTGCAGAGTTATGGATCTTGTATCTCAGACACAAAATAAGTATTAAGTTAATTTGGACACTTAAGTATTTATTATGTATCTTAGGTGACTTTGGAATGTTGGAATGCCAATGAAGAATGACTTGAAACCATAGATGTAGTCCAACCTACAATCAATTTCTTAAATTTTTTTATTGTTATATATTACAAAACAAAAACAATTCAAGAAATCTTATTCCAACACTCCAAATGTGTATATTAATACTTTAGAATATATGTATATATTTCATATATTTCTATATACATATATTCCAAAGTATATTTTTAAGTATATTCTATATACTATAGTATATACAGTCTGTATATCCATATGTTCTATATACTATACTATATACAGTCTGTATATACATATGTTCTAAAGCATACACACACATACTATATATATTCTTTAGATTTAGTGCATCAGAATGTCAAATTTCTGAGACAGAAAATTCTAGCTTTGGACAGCTTTGACCATTATAAATTCTTCTTGCTTTGAAAAAAATAGTTGTGTATCTTCTACCAATTGATTCTTTTTATTTCTCTTATTTCTGAATAGGATTGAAATCCTTGGGGCACAAGCCACACACACACACACACACACACACACGATTCTGACATCTTTCTCTCAGTCCTTTGTGGTTCAAATACAATGTTACATTAAAACATGACATACAACATATACATACAGAAATCAAATGGCTTTTTAAAAGATTGTATAATTACTACTTAACAAAGACTTTTATTCAAACTGTTTTTCATGACCTTCTCTTGCTAGTATATACAGTACGTACTTACTCTGCCAAATGGTTATCTGGCAACTATTGTTATCTATTTACCACTACTACAGGAATAAAATGTATTACTATCCCCAGGCATTCATTGAATGTTTTATACTATCACATGTTATTTATTCCCACATTTTTTCCTGTTTTATCCACATAATCCAAGCTGTCTTACTCAAAGCATATACTCCTCATAATTTCATTCTACCGTCTTCTAAGAATAGAAATATTTTCACATAATATTTCAAAGATTGTTTTATAGAACTTTAATATAATTTTACATGAGTAAATAAGATCTACAGTTGCCCAGAGAATAACCTCTGTGTTAGGCTGGACTGCCTGTGTTCCTCTCCAGCAACATCTAATCAATCGTTCAAGGTTGTTTTGAGTCTCCCTGAACTCCCATGTGTTGTGATTCCACTGAAATTCTGTGCTCATGTTCCAGAATCACAAGTCTGTGTCTAAGGATGTTGGGAGTTGAGAGTTGTTGGAGGCCTTGTTTTCCATCTGAAACAGACACTCAAAGAAGATACCAGCATTCTAACACACTCCAAGGCCCAAGGAGCCTTACATCTAATATCCTTTCAAACTCATTTTACTTCCCGATATTTTATTAGCCAAACACTTGTGTTGAAAACAATAGCACACTAAGGAAGGGAAAAGTAGAGAAATCCATAGTTCCATTTCATTTCAACTATTTCTTACATCCCTGTAAGCTGGATACAGGATTTTTAGAATGTATCTATATGAGAAGTGAAATAAAAATCTTTGAACAGGGTTTCTACTATTCAGCAAAAACAAAACATATGCTTGCACAAGATTAAAAAATACTGGTGACTGAGCTATAAAGAACTGAATGCAACAAGCACAAAACCAAATAACCCTATTAAAATGTGGGCAAAAGACATAAAGAGGCACTTCCCAAAATGAGACATACGACTGACCAACAAAAATATGAAGAAAATACTCAATATCAATGATCTTCAGAGAAATGTATATCAAAACCACCATGAGACAGCATCTCACACTAGTAAGGATGGCTTTTGTTAAAAACTCAAAAAACAGCAGATGCTGGTGAGGCTATAGAGGAAGGGAACATTCGCACACTGTTGGTGGGAATGTAAATTAGTTCAGCCACTGTGAAAAGCGGTTTGGAGATTTCTCAGAGAACTTAAAACACAACTACCATTGGACCCAGCAGTCTCATTACAGTGAGTATATTTAAACGAAAACCAATTGTTCTCTCAAAAAGACACCTGTACTGTTTATTGCAGTGCTATTCACAATAGCAAAGACATGGAATCAACCTAGCTGCCTAATGGTGGATCGGATAAGGAAAATGTGGTACATACACACCATGGAGTACCATGCAGCCATAAAAAGAATGAAATCATGTTCTTTGCAGCAATATGAATGCAGCTGGAAACTATCATTCTTGCTTTTTAGGAGGAGCTAAACTTTGGATATTCATGGACGTAAAGATGGGAACAATAGACACTGTGGACTACTCGGGGGGAGGAAGAGAGGAGGCAAGTGTTAAAAAACTAACTATTGGGGTACTATCCTCGCTACCTGAGTGAAGGGATGATTCATATTTCAAATCTCAGCATTATGCAATACACTCATGTGGCAAAACCTGCATATGCACCCCCTGAATTTAAAATAAAAGTTGAGTGAGAACATGCGGCGTTTGGTTTTCTGTTCTTGCGATAGTTTGCTGAGAATGATGATTTCCAGCTGCATCCATGTCCCCAAGATCACCTGGACACAGGAAGGGGAACATCACACACCGGGGCCTATTGTGAGGAGAGGGGAGCGGGGAGGGATAGCATTAGGAAATATACCTAATGTAAATGACGAGTTAATAGGTACAGCACACCAACATGGCACATGTATGCATATGTAACCTGCACATGGTTCACATGTACCCTAGAACTTAAAGTGTGATAAAATAATTAAAGAAAATAGAAGTTGAAATTACTAAAATGTAAGACAATGAAAAATACAAAATACTGGCTATTTTGCATATAAGTAAAATGCTTTTATATTTGTATTTAAAGGTGGTATTACATAATATGAAGATAAATAATATCCATGCTACAAATCTAAAATTTTATTTTTTAATTTAAAATGGCAGTTAATTCATCATAACATTTTTAACTTTTTATTTTGAAATAATTATAGATTCACATGCATTTGTAAGAAATAACAGAGATCTTGTGTACCTTTTACTCAGCTTTCCTAATGATCACATTTTGCAAAAGCATAATGTAATATCAGAACCAGGATATTGACATTGATACAGTCAAAATATTTTTCCTCAGATTTTTTTTCTGAGACTTTCTAAACCATGAATTCCATTGCATTAATAGTTATAGGGCTACTCAGATAACTTCATCTTATATCACATGAGTTGTAGTAATTTATAAATTTTTGAGGAAGTGATCCAGTTTGTTTAAATTGTGTGAAAATTGATTATGTGAATTGAAGTTATCATACCTAACTAAATCAGAGTCAAGAGACCGGGGTAGAAAGGGATACAATTGCCTTCAGAGGGATTATGCTGCAAGCCAGCTGCTGAAATGACCTGTTATTACCATAAGATCGGTTTTACTTGGTAGCTGTTGAAATAAACTGCCATGACCAAAATAAACCATAATAAATGATAATAAAATGCCATGACCCTCACTCACTCATCAGAGCTTGCTAGCTCTCAAAAACTTCACTAGTGCCAATGAATTAATCATAAATCTGAATACATTTAACTCTCTTGTTTAATAATATTCCAAAATGCTTTAAACTGTACCCAGGGTAAATAATTACTCCTATGTATGTCACCAGCATATCTAATCTTTTCATTATCTCATACCTTATCTTTTACATTCTAGTGATACAAAAATACTTTTAAATTCCCCAGATTTGCCTTATTTTTTCTCACTGTCAGTGTTTTTACATGACTTTGTTCTGTCTGATAAAATTTCCTTTTGGCTTTTCTCCTAGATATTTCATACTCAATCCTTTCTGGTCTCAGTGTTATCTGAAGTGATGGAAGGCACCAGGAAGTCATCCTGTGTACTTTCGAAGTACTCCATCCCAGGTCATTGCTGACTGAATTTTAGTAGCCTGCTTAGCATTAAGTTAATCTCAATAGCCTTTAAACTTAATGAAAGCAGGACATTATACCTTATTTATTCTTCAGAATATGGGCCTAGACTGTAAGCATAGAAGATTTCATAGGTACAATATATCTCAATAGTGCATTCTATTTTGAGCAAGTTGCAATTCTGGGTTCTTAATGATTTTTTGGACCAAAATTAGTTGTGCCCTGAATAGCTTAAAAAATAAAAATACACGTTAATAAAAGCTATTATCTGAAATATTTAGTTTGAGATAACGGAACTGTCCTAATGACATATATGGTCATTGCAACACTCTTCTTTCTGCCTCTGAAAGTATTTTATTTGAGCAAAATCAGATAAGAAAACACATAATAGACAAACTGGAAGTGAGGAAAGTTTAAAAGTGCAGAAAGAAAAAGGCTGAGGCTTACATGTAAGGAACAAGATGGAGAGGAGCCAGGAGGAAGAGATGGGATACATTTAGAAATTATATAGATTTAGTTCAAATTAGAGACTTTGGAGAACATTACCTGCAAAACTATCTATCTTGCTCTGTGCAGAGTCAAGTAATACAGGCAAAACATTGACCAAATCGATCACTCATTTTAACTGGGTTTAATGGAGGGAAGATGTTCCTCATTAGAGTGGTCAATAATATCAATATTTCTTTAGGTGAACACTGTCTGAAGCTACAACATTCAGCCTCATACAACCATGATTCTCTTAATTCTGATATCCATAGGCATGGCTTTTATTCAGATGTCACTAGTCATCTTATGTAAGCTCTTTTGATATAAGGGTGTGTGTTTGTCGGGAGGAGGTGCTGAATCTGAACTACTAATTTAAATAAGCCATTTTGATTGCCAAATCTCAAGCAAGAATGTCGGCACAAATCTGAAAAAGTCTTCAAATATGTAATACCAAATACAGATATTGTTCTCATATTTGCCATTCAAGATCTCTGTATGTGCTGTTTAACAGTGAGTGCTTCAGACGGAAGGCCCCACTCATTGCCTTAGACTTTATCACTAAAATTGAAATAAATTATACTCTTAGGTAACTAAAAAGATGTTAGAAATGAAATTGCATTTCTAAACTACAATCATATTGGTCATCAATACAGAGTTGATACTCAACAGTAAACAGAATGATATATCAGCACATATATTTTATCAGTAATTTCAAATTAGGATATCTGGAAGAGTTACAACAGGACAAGGACTATAATGTAGTCATTCTCTCCAGTCTTAACATTCGACTTCTTTTCTTTCTATGTATGTAGACTCTTGACTTCACTTATTTCCTACATGCTGATAAACATAATATTTAAATCTCTTGCTCTGCCCTATCTGCATTTTTTGTGTTAGCTTCTTAAAAGGGCTTTAGTAGGCCGGGCGCAGTGGCTCACGCCTGTAATCCCAACAATTAGGGAGGCCGAGGTGGGTGGATCACGAGGTCAAGAGGTTGAGACCATCCTGGCGACATGGTGAAACCCCATCTCTACTAAAAATACACATGCACATGTGTATTTATTGCGGCACTATTCACAATAGCAAAGACTTGGAAGCAACCCAAATGTCCACCAGTGACAGACTGGATTAAGAAAATGTGGCACATATACACCATGGAATACTATGCAGCCATAAAAAAGGATGAGTTCATGTCCTTTGTAGGGACATGGATGCAGCTGGAAACCATCATTCTCAGCAAACTATCACAAGAACAGAAAACCAAACACCGCAAGTTCCCACTCATAGGTGGAAATTGAACAATGAGATCACTTGGACATGGGAAGGGGAACATCACACACTGAGACCTATTATGGGGAGGGGGGAGGAAGGAGGGATGGCACTGGGAGTTATAACTGATGTAAATGACAAGTTGATAGGTGCTGACGAGTTGATGGGTACAGCACACCAACATGGCACAAGTATACATATGTAACAAACCTGCACGTTGTGCACATGTACCCTAGAACTTAAAGTATAATAAAAAAAAAATACAAAAATTAGCTGGGTGTAATCTCGGCCACTCAGGAGGCTGAGGCAGGAGAATCGCTTGAACCTGGGAGGCGGAGGTTGCAGTAAGTCGAGATTGCGCCACTGCACTCCATACTGGCGACAGAATGAAACTCAGTCTCAAAAAGAAAAAAAAAAAAGTTGGTGGAGGGGCTTTAGAAATATATTTTATGTAAAAATGTTGTATCTTTTTAATTTTATTTGTCAAAAACACATTGTGGAAGATCTGGGAAATATTTTAAAAGAATAAGAAAGAAAATACAGTATTAATCATATCTGTCATTCTTTATGTATATATGCCTATTTTACACTGATTTTTATTTACCTGTTTTTTACCTGTTATTTACCTGTTTTTTATTTACCATGGTTTTAAAAATTAAGTGCATACTAAGATTTTTTCTCTTTTATTTATTTTTACCATCTAAATTTATTACTTTATTATAATTGTAATTGATACATAATAATTGCACATATTTATGAGGTACAGTGCAATGTTTCTATACCTGTATACCATGTGTAATAAACAAACCAGAGTAATTAGCATATCTAGCCCCTCTATTTATCATCTCTTTGTGTTGAAAACATTCAGAATTCTCTCTTCTAGATACTTAAAAATGTGGAATAAATTACTGTGAACTATATTCATTGTACAGTGCTATCGAACACTAGAACTAATTCCTCTTACTTAGCTGTATTCCTTAAGCAACCAACCCTCCTCCCTACCCATCCCAGCTTCTAGCTACCACTATTCTATTCTTACTCTCTACTTCTATGAGATCAAATTATTTAGTTTCACATATGAATGAGAATATGTGTTACTTCTTTTTTTTGTACTTGACTCATTTCACTTAGCATAATGTCTTTCAGGCTCATCCATCCCTATTGCCACAAATGGCAGTATTTCATTCTTTTAATCGCCAAATAGTGTTCCATTGAGAATATATACCACATTTTCTTTGTCCATTCTTCTGTTGATAGATGCTTATGTTTATTCCGTACCTTGACTATTGTGAATAGTGCAGCAATACGGAAGTGCAGGTATTTCTTAGACATAATGATGTGCTTTTCCTTAGATATATACCTAGTCGTGGGACTGCTGGATCATATTGGTAATTCTGTTTGTAGTTTTTTGGGGGGGAGTCTACATACTGTTTTCCATAATGGCTGTACTAATTTGCATTCCACCCACCAACACTGTATGAGAGTTCCCCCTTTCTCTGCACCATTACCAGCATTTGTTATTTGTTGTCGTTTTGATTGTAGCTATTTTAACTAGGTTACAGTGGCGTCTCACTGTGGTTTTGATTGGCATTTCCCTGCTGATTAGTGATGTTGAACATTTTTTCATATGTGTTGTCTATTTGTATGTCTTCTTTTGAGAAACGTCTATTCAGATAATTTGCCCATTTTAAATTGAATTATTTTATTTTTGCTGTTGAGTTCCTTTATATTCTGAATATTAATCTTTATAGAAGAATGATTTGCACATATTTTCTTCCATTCTATAAGTTATCTCTTCACTCTTCTGATTTTTTTCCTTTGCTGTACAGATGCTTTTTAGTTTGATATACTATTATATGTCTATTTTTGCTTTTGTTGCCTGCAATTTTGTGGTCTTATCCATAAAATCTTTGCCAGAATGAATGTCTTGAAGAATTTCCCTATGTTTTCTTTCAGTAGTTTCCGGTCTTACCCTTAGGTCTTTAACTCATTTTGAGGCTATGCTGTCTCTTCAATTGTGTGTTCTTGACACTGCTGTGAAAAATCAGTTAGCTATAAATATGTGGATTTATGTCTAAAATATCTATTATTTTCCATTGGTCACGCGTGTCTGTTTTTATGCCAATTACCACATTGTTTGGTTTTCTTTCTATTAATAGTATATTTTGTAGCTTTCTAGTGTATTTTGAAGTTAGTCTGAAGATTTCAGCTTTGTACTTTTTGCTCAAGACAGCTTTGACTCTTCAGAATCTTTCGTGGCTCCGTATCAATTTTAGGTTTATTCTATATGTGTGAAGAATGTAATTCATATATTGATAAGAATTGTATGGAGTACTTACATTGCTTTGGATAGTGTGCTCATGTTAACAGTATTAATTCATTTGATTCATGAGCATGGGATGTCTTTCCATTTGATTACATCCTCTTCATTTTCTTTCACTAGAGTTCTATAATTTTATCAAGAAGACTTTTTATCTGTTTGATTACATTTATTTCTTTTTTTTTCTTTTCTTTTCTTTTTTTTTTTTTTTTGGCTATTGTGAATGAGATTGCTTTCCTGGTTTCTTTTTCAGCAAGTTTGTTGTTGGT
Source organism: Piliocolobus tephrosceles (assembly GCF_002776525.5). Taxonomy (NCBI): domain Eukaryota; kingdom Metazoa; phylum Chordata; class Mammalia; order Primates; family Cercopithecidae; genus Piliocolobus; species Piliocolobus tephrosceles. Next base: position 94,687,789 of record NC_045446.1, read on the forward strand.
GTATAGAAATGCTACTGATTTTTTGTACATTGATTTTTCTGTCCTGTAACTTTACTGAATTCATCAGTTCTAAAAGATTTTTGGTAACGTTTTTAAGTTGTTCGATATATAAGATCATGTCATCTGAAAAGAGGGACGGTTGGACTTCTTCCTTTCCCATTTGGATGTCTTTTATTTCTTTCTCTTGGCTAATTGCTCTGGTCAGGGCTGCCAGTATTGTGTTGAATAAAAGTGGTGAAAGTGAGCATCTGTCTTGTTCCAGTTATTTGAGAAAAATTTTCAACTTTTCCCCACTCAGTATGATGTTGGCTGTGGGTTTGTTACATATGGTCTTTATTGCGTCTAGATATGTGTCTTCAAAATCTAATTCTTTGAGAGCTTTTATCATGCAGGGATATTGAATTTTATCAAATGTTTCTTTCTGCATTTATTAAGATACTGACATGGTTTTTGTTCTTTATTCTGTTGATGTGCTCTATTACATTTCTTCAGTTTTGTATGTGTCATCACCCTTGCATCCCTGGATAAGTTACACTTAAATATGGTGTATAATCTTTTTGATGTGCTGTTGGATTCAGTTTGCCGGTATTTTCTTAAGGATTTTTGCATCTATATTAATCAGGGATATTTGCTTGTACTTTCCATTTTTGTTACACCCTTGTCTGGTTTTGGTATCAGAGTGATGCTGGCTTCACAGAATGAAAAATTCTCTCCCCTTCAGTTTTACAGAATAGTTTACAAAGAATTGGTTTTAATTCTTTTCTTTTCTTTCTTTTTTTGAGACCAAGTCTCACTCTGTCACTCAGGCTGGAGTGCAGTGGCGTCAAGTTGGCTCACTTCAACCTCTGCCTCCTGGGTTCAAGTGATTCTCATGTCCCAGCCTCCTGAGTAGCTGGGATTACAGGCGCCCACCACCCCGCACAGCTAATTTTTGTATTAGCCAGACTGGTCTCGAACTCCTGGCTTCATGTGATCCGCCTGCTTTGGCCTCCCAAAATGTTAGGATCACAGGCTGAGCCACCACACCCAGCTGGTTTTAGTTCTTTAGTGTTTGGTAAAATTCAGCAGTGAATCTGTCTAGTCCTGGGCTTTACTTTATTGGGAGACTTTTTATTACTGCTTCAATCTTAGTAGTTATTGGTCTGTTTAGGTTTTTTATTTCTTCCTTCTTCATTCTCAGTAGCTTGTATGTGTCAAGGAATTTATTCATTTTCTCTAGGTTTCTCATCTGTTGGCTTATACTTTTTCATAATATAATCTAATGATATTTTATATCTGTGTTATTAGTTGAAATGACTCCTTTTTCATTTGTGATTTTATTTACTTGGATCTTCTTTTCTTTTTTAATTATTCTAGCTAATTATTTGTCAATTTTATCTATCTTTTGACAAAACCCAATTTTCATTTTGCTGATCTTTTGTGCTTTTTAGTCTCTATTTTATTTCTGCACGAATCCTTATTATTTCTTTCTTCCTACTAATTCTAGTTTTAAGTAAATATTTGTTGAGGTCACAATCTTTAGTAGTTACATAACACTTTATCCTGTGGAGTGATCTTTCTCTCTCTTTCTTTCTTTCTTTCTTTCTTTCTTTCTTTCTTTCTTTCTTTCTTTCTTTCTTTCTTTCTTTCTTCTTTCTTTCTTTTTTCTTTCTTTCTTTCTTTTTTCTTTCCTCCCTTCCTTCCTTCCTTCCTTCCTTCCTTCCTTCCTTCCTTCCTTCCTTCCTTCCCTCCCTCGCTCCCTCCCTCTTTCTTTCTTTCTTTCTTTCTTTCTTTCTTTCTTTCTTTCTTTCTTTCTTTCTTTCTTTCTTTTTCTTTCTTTCTTTCTTTCTTTCTTTCTTTCTTTCTTTCTTTCTTTCTTTCTTTCTTTCTTTTTCAAGAATTCCCCTATTGTTTGGCTTTTATGTTGATTCTATTCTTTAATAAGAAAAAGGTATCCACTTCTATAAGTATTTGTTACCTGAAGGTTTCAAAAAAATACGGTCTATGAAATCCAATCACAGAGACAGACTACATATTTTAGGTCACTTAGTACATTTTGCAAATCTGTGCCCTAAAGTTAATGGTGGTGTGTATTATTATTTATATATGAGATTGCCTGACTTACTATATCTTTCCCAGAAAAACAGGCATAAATTTAATTTTGTGTAATGAAGAAGAAAAGTGCATTTTACATATTTGTCATACTTATTAATAATGTATCTTTTTCCTGTGATTTTTCCGTGTATGTTCTGCAATAAAATTTCAGTTAAGGTTTTCTAAATTAGTCAATCCATTAACTTTAATAAGATCCTTATATATTAATACAATTATCATGTGCTGCATTGTCTACTGCCAACCAAATGCCATTTTCCCTCTTCTATGGGCTCCTCTATATACTGAGAGTTGGAAGCCTGGGAACTACATTTTCCAAAATACTTGCCAGTATGTTTTTGGATTTGATTCTAGCAACATGAAGCATCCGCACAAGACTTGGAAAGTGCAATAGAAAGAGAAACCATTGCTGCTTCTGCTGCAGTAGCATAATGGGAATATTGTCTGACAGATGATGTGTAAGAAATGTTACCAAACGTTTCTGAATATTCTTTACAAATTACCCATTTTGATTCTGTAAGCAACTAATGTTAAAATTGATGATATTTTGCAATCCCTGCACTTCCTGATTTCCTAAATACTGCCAGTTCTGACTTTCACTTCCCTAACCTCTCAAATTTTTTATTAAATCCTACCATATCTGAATTAGATCCTACATTTATATTTCCCCACATGAAATCTTAGTGATATGTATTAGCATTTGTCTCAAATGTTTTCTGATTTATATTTTACCTTTTAAATTTGTTAATAATTTTTAAGAAGTTGTAGTATTTACATGTGTAAATACTTAACATATTTTAATTTTTAAATTAAAAAATCTCAAGAAATGTTGCCCATATGCTACAAAAATATAATTTTTTTAGCCTGAAGCATTTAAAATAAATTAGAAAAACAGATGCTTCATTACCAATGAACACTTTGGCATACTTCTATAAGCAAAGACAATTTCCTAATATCCTTGCACATAGCATAACCATCAAAATCAGATAATGAACACTGATAAATTATGAGAACTAATTCTCAAAATTTATTTAACATTCACCAGTTGTCCCCCAAATTGTCCTTTAAAGCAGAAGATTCTAGTCTAGAATTGTATGCTACATTTATTGATTATTCTTGAGTCTACACAAATCTGAAATACTTCCTCAACCTTTTTTTTAATGCATGTGATTTTGATACTTTTGAAGATTGCAAGCCGCTTATTTTATAGAAAGCCCCTAAGTTTCTGTTCGCTTGATGGTTCTTCATGAATAGATTATGCATCTTTGGCAGGGATATCACAGAAGCATGAATGTGTTTTTTACCTGTGCATTCTTACATTATATATGAAATACTATGCGGTTTCCATTCATTCCACCATTGGTAATAGTAACTTTAATCCTTTAATTAAGAGGTGTTAGCCAGACTCCTATGAATAAGATTTCTCATTTTTCTCACTGTAATTTTGTGAAGGTACTTTGAAACTAGATAGTAGTTTACTTCAAACTTTAAATTTCTCTTTGAACTATAATTTTATTCACTTATTTATATTAGTATGAACTCACATGTTCTTATTTTAATATTTGGGTTAAAAATCTTTATGCTCATTATTTATATCTCAAATTCCCTAAGATTTGGTTAATAGAAGCACTTTCAAGATATTTTGTGCATCTTTTGGGAGTGTGTCTATGGTTTTTGAACACTTCCCTTACTGTCTGGCATGAAAAAAGTATTTAAGGTTAGTTTTGTACTTCCTCTCTCCTGAAACTGGAATCAGTCATTTCTCTAATGCAGCAGTCCCCAACCTTTTTGGCAACAGGGACAGGTTTTGTGAAAGACATTTTTTCCATGGATAGGAGGCATAGGGATGGTTTTGGGATTAAACTGTTCCACCTCAGATCATCAAGCATTAGTTATTAGAGTCTCATGAGAAGCACACAACCCAGATCTCTTGCATGCATGGTTCACAACTGGGTTTACGCTCCCATGAGAATCTAATACCACAGCTGATCTGACAGGAGGCAGAGCTCAGGAGGTAATGCTTGCCTGCTGCTCACCTCCTGCTGTGTGGCTCCACTCCTAACAGGACACAGACCAGTACCGTTCTGTGGCTAGAGGTTTGGGGACCCCTGCTCTGAGAAAGTTCTGGTTCATTTTATCAACGAAATTTGGAAAAAGAAACCTGCGAACTATATTTGTTTATTGTTATTAAGGTATGTTGTTGAAAATCCTCTCGTACGACAGAGCTAGGATATCACTATGTCTATCTCATGTCTACCAGTATCATTTGTCGGTTAAAAATCACATGTTCACAGTATCTCCAAACCAATCAATACCATAAGGTTTGTTCCAGGTTTTTCTGTTTCTATAAGTGTCTTGTTCTTCTCCAACATGGAGAAACCTGCCTTCCATTAGCCTGAAGATATTTACTCTATTGGTTGTTTCAAATGTTATTAACACTTTCCTAACCCCACTCCAGCTCAGATATGCTACCCAGGGCTTCCATAGCTTCCCTCATTTGGTTACTTTCCTCATTTTGCCTGGGATTCAGTACCATATACTAAGCCACCCACCATGCCCTCTTTATAATGGTTAGTCCTCTGACACTCAGTGCTTGGCCACCGTCACTCCCATACATGTAAGCCTTATGGGCCCCAACATCCTGGACTCAACTATCCTCCTGAATTCCACTCTTCACCATGAACTTTGACATGTGATGAACAAACACTCTCCCTATTCAGGTTCTGACATGACTTGCTGGATTACCACAGCTCCTCAACTCCCACTAGAGATATACATTTTGCTTAGTTAGGACCAAGTAATGCTTTATTCTTTCATTCATTTGTATTTAGACTGAATTTCTCTGGAAGAGTAAGAGTATTACTTTATTTCCATTCTTGCCCATTTCAGTATTAGTTAGACACTCACAGTCTCTGTCTTTTAATTGGAGCATTTTGATCATTTACATTTAATATAATTATTGCCATTGTTTGAGTTAAATTCAGCATCTTGCTATTTCTCTCACCTAGTCTGGAGTGCCATGATGCGAACTTGGCTCACTGCAACCTCCATCTCCCAGGTTCAAGGGACCCTTCTGCCTCAGCCTCCAAAGTAGCTGAGATTGCAGGCGCCCACCACCATACCTGGCTGATTTTTGTATTTTTAGTAGAAACAGGGTTTTTCCATGTTGGCCAGACTGGTCTAGAACTCCTGACTTCAGGTGATTCAGTCGCCTCAGCCTCCCAAAGTGCTGAGATTACAGGTGTGAGCCACTGTGGCCGGCCGGTATTACTTGTCCTCCTGTTCTGTTTAACTTATTTTTCCCTCTTTCTGCCTTTTTTTGATTTATTGGTAAATTCATGTGTTTTTCTTTTTTCTGTCGTGATAGTTTATTAGCTATAATTGTTTGTGGTGCTATTGTAGTTGTTGCTTTAATGATTATAGTATACATGTCTACCTTATCATAGTCTACCTTCCACAAATATAATACTGTTTCACTTTTAGTATAAAAACCTTATATTTGCATCTTTTCTTTCCTGGCTTTTGTGGTGGTGTTGTCAAATGTTTTACTTAAACGTGAGCTCCAAATCCAACAATATAGTGTTATTATTTTTACTTAAACAGTTCATTATCTTAAAAAATTTTTAAATAAGAAAGATATATTTTAGGTAGTTATATTTCTGGAGCTCTTTATTCAACTGTATGGATTATACTTTCATCTATTATTAATTACTCCTCCTGTAACACATTTCTTTTAGTTCAGACATGCTGATGATATGGTATTTTAGCTTCTGTATGTTCAGCTATTATTTCTTCTGCATTTAAAAATACATTTTGCTGGGTACAGAATTCTGGAATGATAGCATTTTTACTTCTCTACGTTGAAAGTATTCCTCAACTGATGTCTGGTATTCAGTTTTCTAATGATAAATCTGTTATAATTTTTCATCCTTTCTTTCCTCTGAATATAATGTGCCTTTTTCTCTGGCTCTTTTTATCACTGGATTTAAGCAGTTAGTTAAGATATATTTTACTACAGTTTCCTTAATTTTGCTTGTGCTTGATTGAGATTTTTGGCGAACCAAAAATTTGGAAAAATGGTCATTATTTTTTGCAAATGTATTTTCTGCTTTTCTCTCTGTCTTTTATATTTCAGGACTCAAATTACACCAGGACTCAAATTGTCCCACAGCTGTTTTGTGCTCAGTTAATGTTGTGCTCATCATTTTATTCTTCTCTGCTTCATTTTTGGATTCTTTATGTTGCCGTATGTTCTATCTTTTCTTATATGAGGTATAAACTACTATTATTAATCCCATCTACTATATTTTGCCTTTGAGACATTGCTTTCAACTCAGCAGTTTGAGTTGGGTCTTAGCACTTCTCTGCTGAACAAGTTCAATTTAGCTACTTCAAGGTATAGAATAAAGCTTAATAACTATTGTGATAGCTTCATCTATTATTCGATTTTCTGTATTTTTTCAGGGTCAGTTTAATTAATTTTTTCTTGTACATATTGTGTTTTATTGTTTCTTTTCATGTCTGGTAATTTATACTAGATACCAGATACTGCTAAGTTTACATTTTTGGGTGCTGGATATTTTTGTATTTCTACGTATATTCTTGAGCAGTTAATTTATGTGAAATAACTTGATCCTTTTGGTCTGGCTTTTAAGACTGTTTTAATCAGGACCAGATGAGTTTTTGTTTACAGTTAATTTGACTTCATTTATGAAGCAATTCACTTCTGAGTTCCCTACCTATACACCCAATGTTTTGTGAATTATAAGTTCCCACTCTGGCTGGTGGGAATAGGCATTATTCCTCTAATTCTTTTAGCTGTTTAATCTCTGTCTTCTGGTAGTAATGCCATATGGCATGCACTGATCGGTATGAGTGAAGGCTTGAAGAAACCTGAATTTCTCCAGACAGCTTCTCCCCTTACTGTCTCCCCCTGACTCTCTGCTGCTTTATTTTCTCTGGCACCAACCCCTGCAAATTCTAGCCACCCTTTTGTCTTATGGAAGGAACTATATTACTGGATACTTCTCCTCAGCTCAGGAAATCACTAGATTCTGCCTAGATTCCTCCTCATTGTGCTATAGCCTTGAATATATCTCTTCCTGCCCTCCCCCTACACTCCCCAACTTTATTCTCTCTGGCACTAGCTCTCTGGTGAAAATTCTAGCCACCCATTTCTCTTATGGAAGGAGCTATATTACCGGCTCCTTCTCCTAGAAGGAAATCACTAGATTCTTCCAGATTCTTCCTCATTGTACTATAGCCTTGAATATCTCTCCAGGCAATAAACTGAAATAGTCCTGAGATTTACCTAGTTTATTTCTCATCTCTCAGAGATAAATATATTTTATTACCTGGTATGTAGTATCATAACATATAGTTTTGTATTTTTATGTGTTTTTTTATTTTGGTTGTTTTGAGAAGAATAGTAAATCAAGTTCCTGTTTCTCCACATTGGCTAGAATTCTTTTACTCTTTTAAATATTTGACTGTACAGTATGCTGAAAATCCTTCTACACCACGCGACTGGATACAGACTTTTTTCCTATAACCATTTGAGAGTCAATCAACAACCTTTAGAAATATGTTCAGATTTATATTGTCAGAAATAAAAGGCTTTTGGCACTGCCTCATGAGGATTTGAGGATGAAAGATAGAGGTTGTGAAACAAATTAGGAATTTGTCATTTCTTCATAATGTGTATGATTGCACAATGTTGTACAATCTAAATTTACATACTTTTGAGGACGTTTAATAAAAGTGGGATTAGAAAAACTAGAAATGATAATGTTTGAAGTTGATTTTTTAAAGTTACATAAAATTGCTGTGGCATGGTGACTGTGTTAGTCTGAGTTTCCCCGCATGCCAAGATTTAGTCATAAACTTAATGAAGAAGGAGATTTTTGGAAGGTGACTAATCTGTCTTCCCGTGTTCTCTCTTTTCCTCAACAATTGCCCTATTTCTTTCTTACATTTTCAAATATAGAATATCTTAAGAGTGCTAGAAGAATATACCCAGGTTAAGTATTTGAATGTCATTTTCAAAGTTGGAATTGTGTCTGCAGACGAAGACAGGTGATGCTGAGTCTCAGTCTGAAGATGCATTGTGTTGAAGTAATTTGAAAATCTGGTTCAAATAAATAATATTATGGAGTTTCTTCTTTTGAATTAGGAGAGTAAGTGGCTAAGAGTGTAAATCTTGGAGTAATTATGCCTAAATTTTAAACAGAGCTCTTTTGTATTTACTATGTGAACTCAGACCTGCTACATAATTCCTCTTTGTTTCATTTTCCTTATTTGACATCACTACCTATCTCATGGAATGGCTGTGAAGATTACATGATTTAATACATCTGGAACATTTAGAAAAATACATAGTATGTAAGAATGTTTGGCTACTCTCATTTTGTTAGCTGCAAAGTAGTTAATTTTTCATAGATAAATGTATCAGTATTTTAATATTACCACGATTATTTTATTGCCATCTGCTAACTACCTAATTTCCTTACATCTACATAGAGAAAGATCATTATCATAATAACTATTCAACAGTAATCCCAGGAAGTCTTTGTGATTAACAGAGATGGAGACACGCTCTTTCCAAGTAATATATGCTCTCATCTGACCCCTTATCACTTTGGGAAGTATTATTCATGAAATAATATTCACATTAAATCTATTTAATCATCACAATCACTTCATTCAGCACATTATAGAAGAAGAAAAGGTTGTATTTTCTTCTTAAATATTTACACTAACTTTATTAAAAATAAGAACGAAAAGATTGTAATGGAGTTTAGAACTATATAAGAAATGGTTTCTGTGTAGTGTGTTGAGGCTAAACTGAAATGCAAATGTCTGAAGGTCTAGGAATGACCACGATTCGGAAATAATGATATTCAATGACCCAGCTGTCTCTTGAGGTCTGTTACAGTGCTTTCTGAAGTGTCTCTCTGGTATGGTTGAATCTATAACTAGTAACTGGAAAAAAAAATCGTATTTCCTATGTATCCAATACACACAAAGAAAAAAATTAAGATCTGCCATTAGGTATTTATTGCTTTAGAAATCTGCTCATCAAAATAAAAATTAGTCATTCAGAAACAATAAAAAGTTAAGTCTTTTAATGCATGTTCTTAGAGAAAAGCAACTAAAACACTAACCTCTAAAACAGAGTAATTCAACATTTTGTGGGTGTTCTAATGTTACATAAACATGTTGATAACAATCAATTTAAATTGCAGAGAGTAACGGTGACCAAATTTATATGGATAATTTAACACGGGAGCATTACACTCAGACAGTTTTATTTTAATCTACATTTTTAAACACTATTTATGAATCTTTCAAAGCATATCCTTTGATATTTGAACTAATCCTTATTTTCTTTTAGCATGTTCCTTAGTTTTACTGTTCAGTACACATTGGCATGTATTCTTATTGATACATTGTTTTCATGCACAACAATATTAACTAATCAATGTGTTTTGTGACCTTGTTCAGAAATTCTGACGTTAACTGTGTAGATTCTCAGTCACGGCATATTGCTGGTGCCCAGATTTCTTAGCACATATAATACTTTAATTAGATATTGTGGTTTGATGTTAATATCCATTACTTACCTTAGTATGGCAAAACCTTTGTAAGTGTAGAAGCAAAGGCAGAATTAAGTAGGAAAATGCATACTATTTCACTAAAGAAAATTATAAAATTTCAAAGTTCAGAAAATGTCATAAACCATATTAAAAGGATAAAGACAAATAGCAATAACATTTATTTCAGATATTATATTGAATAAAAGGATGCAGCTTAAAAGTAAAGAACTTTAATGAACCAATAAAAATAAAATTCCCTGAATTTTGAAATGTCTTAAAAGTAAATGTGGAATTTCAGAAAAATAAACATTTTCAATTAATGTAAAGAGAAGTTCAAATTAATTTTAGATCAGTAGTACTTCTAGTAGTAACAACAAGGTTATGTCTACTATTTATTAAGCATTTACCATATGCCAAGCACTGTGTTAAATTAAACCATTTAAACAGCATAACAAATGTAGGAGATAAGTATTATTGCGAAGCCTGCTTTTCAGATGAGGAAATGGGGACATAAAAAGGGAAATTACATTGTCAAAATTTACTTAGTGGTAGAGTTGAATCACAAGTTTACAGCTGACAAATTCCTGTACACATGTTCTTAAGCCACTGTGCTAAGAAAATATAATTTAGCGCATAAGACATCTTAAAAATGATGTCTGGCAAATTGACAAAGAATATAGAATTGATTGTGTTCAAAACTGGCAAAAACAGACTTTTCTTTTACATTGTCAGATGGAATTGTAAAATGGTAAAAACTTTTGAAGATCAATTTAAAGAAAATATATTAAAAATCTTAATGGGTGATTTCAATGGCTAAATAACTTTGAATCATTTATACTCTTAGACATAACCAGACATTGGTAAAGGTTAATCTAGAATTGTATTTATTTTAGCATTATTTATTCAATAAAAACATTAAAAAAAACTTTAATAATTGAAAATTCATTATGGCATTATGGGATAGCTGTATAATTAATACTAATAATTTATTCAAATTATTGTTTTAGAAGAAATTATTTAACCTCATGGAAAAAGTTTCAATATGCTTTTAAGAGGAAAAAAATTCATAAATGTAAACTGAACTATACACCCATACACTCATACAACATATGTATGCTAAAGAAACTGGAAGGCTATACCTTCAAAGCTAATTGTGGTTATCTATGAATGATGTAATTATGAAAAAGTTTTGCTTTTCTTTCTGTTACTTTCTGCATTTGCTAAGTTTCAAACTTGTTAATTTTTTCTTTCAGTTCATAAGCTGTATTAGCTAAGATTCATTTAAATAATTATGCTAGTGTATACAATTTTAAATTGCATCTGTTCATTTACATCAAGTTAATTATTAGAATACAGAAAAATTTTACTTGTCTTCATAACTTAATCCTTTTTTTAAAATTCAAGTTTCAAAATACTACAAAAATTTTAATGGCATTAGTGTTAATAAACCAAGATTCTAAGACATTACATCTCATAGGTCTCTCAAAGAAAATTGAGGCTTTCTATTGCATGTTCGTGGGTCTCCAATTTAGTATTTGGGGATGAATTCCTAGATAATAAAGATATAGAAATTTCTAAGCTTTGCCATGTTATCAGTAAATGAAAATCATTTCCACTAAATAAATCAATTTCCTCAAACTTCTGTTTGTTTAGCTCTTACCCTGAAATCTTCTTATGTCCTTTCTTCCTTGTAGTATCCCTGGGGTATAGTCAGTGGTTTATAACAGATATGGACTTTGTTTAAATAATACAATAGCCCGGGCGCGGTGGCTCAAGCCTGTAATCCCAGCACTTTGGGAGGCCGAGACGGGCGGATCACGAGGTCAGGAGATGGAGACCATCCTGGCTAACACGGTGAAACCCCCTCTCTACTAAAAACTACAAAAAACTAGCCGGGCGAGGTGGCGGCGCCTGTAGTCCCAGCTACTCCGGAGGCTGAGGCAGGAGAATGGCGTGAACCCGAGAGGCGGAGCTTGCAGTGAGCTGAGATCCGGCCACTGCACTCCAGCCTGGGTGACAGCGAGACTCCATCTCAAAAATAATAATAATAATAATACAATAATATTTTCCATTTGTTTTGAGAACTTACAGTAGATGTTTCAAATCATCTGAGAATTTCTAAGAGTATTTGCAGAATCACTGCTTTTGTATATTCCGAATCACTGCTTTTGAATAATTATTATAATGCTGACCAGGAGATGCTGCTAAGAGGAGGAGTTCAAATTATTGACTAATAAGTTCTGTTTTTCTTCCTTTCTGTTTCAATTTCAGTGAATCAGAAGAGCAATCTTTTTTTTCTTTTTTCTTTTTTAAGTTGGCTTCATCCCTGGGATTCGAGCCTGGTTTAACATGTGTAAATCAATAAACATAATTCATCACATAAACAGAACTAATGACAGAAGCTACATGATTATCTCAATAGATGCAGAAAAGGCTTTCGACAAAATTCAATATCCCTTCATTTTAAAAACTCTCAATAAACTAGGTATTGATGGAACATATCTCAAAATAATGAGACTCATTTATGACAAACCCATAGACAATATCACACTGAACAGACAAAGGTTGGAAGCATTCCCTTTGAAAACCAGCACAAGACAACGATACCCTCTCTCTCCACTCCTATTCAACATAGTATTGGAAGTTCTGGCCAAGGAAATCAGGCAAGAGAAATAAATAAAGAGTATTCAAATAGGAAGTCAAATTGGCTATGTTTGCAGACAACGTGATCCTGTATCTAGAAAACCCCATCTACTCAGCCCAAAAGCTCCTCAAGCTGATAAGCAACTTGAGCAAAGTCTCAGGATAGAAAAATCAATGTGCAAAAATCACAAGCATTCCTATACACCAACAATAGACAAGCAGACAGTCAAATAATGAGTGAACCCTCATTCACAATTGCTACAAAGATAATAAAATACCTAAGAATACAGCTAACAAGGGACATGAACGACCTTTTCAAGGAGAACTACAAACCACTGCTCGAGGAAATAAGAGAGGACACAAACAAATGGAAAAATATTCCATGCTCATGAATAGGAAAAATCAGTATCATGAAAATGGCCATACGACCCAAAGTAATTTATAGATTCAATGCTATTCCCATTAAACTACCACTGACATTATTCACAGAATTAGAAAAAACTACTTAAAGTTTACATGGAATCAAAAACGAGCCTGTCTAACTAAGCAAAAACAACAAAGTTGGAGGCCTCATGCTACATGATTTTGACCTATACTACAAGTCTACAGTAAACAAAACAGCATGGTACTGGTACCAAAACAGACACATAAACCAATGGAACAGAATGGAGATCTCAGAAATAAGACAGCACAGCTACAACCACTTGATCTTCGACAAACCTGACAAAAACAAGCAATATGAAA
>NC_045446.1:94700961-94835425 GCF_002776525.5 Piliocolobus tephrosceles
GAAGTCTTTCCTCTTTACACATAGTATGAGATTGGCCTTGGCTGGGTGTGATGGCTCAGGCCTGTAATGCCAGCACTTTGGGAGGTCGAGACAGGTGGATCACTTGACGTTAGGAATTAGAGACCAGCCTGGCCAACATGGCAAAATCCCATTTCTAGTAGAAATACAAAAAAAAAAAAAAAAAAAATTGCTGGGCGTGGTGATGGAAGCCTGTAATCCCAGCTTCTCGGGAGGCTGAGGCACAATCTCAGCTGTCACCCAGGCTGGAGTGTAGTGGCATGACTTCCGCTCACTGCAACCTCTGCCCCCTGGGTTCAAGTGACTCTTGTGCCTCAGCCTCCCGAGTAGCTGGGATTACAGGCTTCCATCACCACGCCCAGCTATTTTTTTTTTTTTTTTTTTTTGTATTTCTACTAGAAATGGGATTTTGCCATGTTGGCCAGGCTGGTCTCTAATTCCTAACGTCAAGTGATCCACCTGTCTCGACCTCCCAAAGTGCTGGCATTACAGGCCTGAGCCATCACACCCAGCCAAGGCCAATCTCATACTATGTGTAAAGAGGAAAGACTTCCCTAGGTTCTAAAATAATCTAATATTTTGTGACACTTCCTTGATCCAGCTATGTTTTGAGAAAACATTCTAACTGTAGAATTTGGTTCAGTTGTGAAACAGAGCCTGATGTCTGATTGGAGACATGAGTAGTCTGAGATGACAGATGGAAAATATAGTAGTGTTCTGTTCTGATGATGGTTTCATAGAGATTTTGTGGATCTGAGCCTATTTTTTTTTGTTTGCTTTGCTTACCTTTGTTTTGTTCTTAGAGACATATTCTCATTACATTTCCTACATATCCCTGAAGGTTGTATATAAGATGCTGTATTTCCTGTGTTTTAAAAGTTTTTAAATTTTTCTATTCTTTTGGAAAACATGGCATTTAAGAGCATCCTTTGTTATAATACATCTGGATAGCAATATTCTTAAAACACCTCCCTGCTTATTGGATGATTTGATTCTAACAACAATGTGAGGTAAATAGTGTAAATATAATCGTAGCTCTTCAGTTTCGGGAAAGTTTTAAAAACCTAGGTGAGAGTATGCAGTTGGGCAAAGGATGCAGTGAAAGACCTCTGTTGTGAGTAGTTCAGGTAGATAGCTGTTTTATGGTGCTGTTGGAGAAACATTATCTTGAGGTTTTACTCCAAGGTCTGTCTGTGTCTCTCACAAAGATGATCTTCCAGTAGTCCCTATAAAAATTATGTCTACATTTACATAATGCATGAAAAAAACTGGTCATTATGCCCTTGTGTATTTTTTAAGTGAATATGTGTTTGAGAAAGAAGAATACATTAGTTTAGACAACATAAATTGACAACTTACTTATGTCCTGATTCCAAAAAAGGAGAGAAATACTTATGGCTAGAGAAGTGCTATGGATCCACTGATGTTTCTTCCCACTTTTTACCCAGAACTAAGATTTCTCTGCAAGGGCTGCCTTCCAGTGAAAATTTGGTTCTAACATGCCACATGCCACAGAGAGTAAAAACCTTTGATTATGCCTGTTTTGAACAGCTGTAGCAGCTATTTTATTCAATATTAAGCCACACAGTCAATCACATATACTAAAAGTGAAGCCTATATAACTCATTGCGATACAGTGAGAACCAATGCATTGTAAGATGCCAGAGCAACTAAACAACTAAATGACTGTCATTTTTGTATAACTCTATAACATAAAATTTATATTTTACTTTAATATAGAGGCAATCTAGGTACTTTGCAATTCTTAAAAACTTATGATAACAGAGAAAGGAAGACTTTTTTTTGAAATCTCCAATCTAAAGGTGGAGGCATACATAGTTTAGGGGGAAAAAAAAGAGCATGTTCAAGAAAAAGAGCATGTTCAAGAAAATACTGGCAGGAATTTCATATTAGAACAGGAAAAAGGATGAGACTAAGAAGGAGGTCATCTGATGGGCAGCCAATTAAATTGAGATTCTGTCTAATTTAGTAAGTAGAGCCTTTATTTTTTTCTAAGTCAAAATCATATGAAATCATTAAAAAGACTGTGCAAATTATCAAGAAAACTATAGTCTATTTTATTAGACAGTCTGACTCTATTGACTAATCCTTATTGAGTTTTTATTTTACATCTACATTAGGGGATTGTGGTAGATGCAGCAAAACATCACGGGAGTTTAATGTAGGTCCCTGCCATTTTGTAATATCTTGGTAGGTTATTGGTTAGTTAAAATTGTCTGAAAAAGTGGACATTCTGAGGTTTTATTTTATTTTTTATTTTTTTTTAATGGCTAAAGACACGAGTCCCAAAAGGACGTAAGATTTAGGGTAGAAAATCACTACAGGTTGAAGCAGTAAATGCAGGCTTCTTCTTATCCTTTAAAGCAATTCTTAAAGGATAAAAGGACAGAGCCACAAGGATTAATTGGCGGGGAGATCTTCAATGTAAGAAAGGTTGAGCTGTGTTTGAGATAATGTCATCACTCACTTACATTTTGCCTGAATCTCATTTCATACAGCATATATCGATATTTTTAATTTATGATCTCAATAAGTAGCCTTATAGGTTTTTTTTTTTTTTTTTTAACAATTTTTAAGAGTATCTCAGTAAGGGCAAGCCTTTACTATTGCAAAGTTGATATAATATTACCAAATAATACAAAATAAAAACTAAACCCATAATCCCAACAATCCTAATATCAGAATTATACTTTTAAAATGTATATTATCTTTTAATGTCTCCATGTAGATTTTCCTATTTTTTAGGAAATTTTTATTTTTTCTCAGTTTTTGATGTCAAGAAAAAATTAGTTGAGAAATCAGGAAAATGATTATTCTGCAAGCATTAAACCTTAAATATTAACAGACTTAACTGGTTTGAACGAAGCAAAGCTGACATGCAAGGTCTAAGGTTGAAGTGACCATTTTCACAAGCAGGCAGGAGAGGAATGATCATGACCTCCTCAGTCTTACCTGTAGCTCTTGCCATGTTATAAGCAGATGTCTATGGTCCTATCTTCAGCTGACGAGTAATTCTTGCACATAAGGTGACCAAAAATGCAAGTTTAGGAAACAAAATAAGACCTTAAAAAAGCAAGTTAAACACATGATACTGTGTAGAGCCATTTAACTTGCTTAGATGATCCTAATGTTACATTATTCAAATACTGCCCAATAAGGGTGACTGGTGATTTCCAGTATGTAAATATTCACCCCACACTACAGGTCCTTGTAAATACCACTACACTCAAAATCTTGTATTGATTAGACATTGATAAAAGATATTCATAATAATTTTTAAAGAATCTGAGAAATCTTGGATGTATTTTCAGAATAACATGGTTGCAGAAATTCCCTATTTCTGAGAATTCTAATTTCTTGTTCCCAGCCTGAAGATTGGTATCTGGAGGGATGGGGAACATTTAGAAACACTGCATGTTTGATTCTTAGTTCACAGGAAACACTGTAAATAACAAAAATTTAAAAGTTTGTTTCTGACAGAGTTTCTATCTGTATTTTCCTCTGCGTCATGGTATTTTTCTTGGAACATAATGTTTGTCTCTGACTCTATTTGAGTTCATTTTTCTGACTTAGCGAACTCCTAGTCTGTTTCTATAGACTTCCAAATATGAGAGTGTATTAATTTTTAGTTTTGCTGCTTTTTACCTATTGTTCCAATGCCCATGTATTGCCACAATCAACCTCTATTGTTTGAGATTCAGTTACTGAAAGCAATGTGAAGATCGGAGGAATAATTTAATTTACTATGGGAGATTTAAGTTTTAATCCAAATACTTCAAGACCATTTATTTTCAATGTATGTTTTTTAATGGTCTATTTGGAGATTTCAGCATTCTCAATTCATACATTATAAGAAGCAGATTTAGGAAATGGCCAGAAGAAAACTCGAAGAATCCTAACAAGGAAGATGCATTTTGATGAGTACAATAAAGATTTATCACTCATATCAGGCTACATTAATATCCTTGCTTATTTTGTGGAATTGGTACAACACATTTTTTCATATTTTATTTTTCAAACCCCTGAAGCCATCTATTTTCAGACGAAGTGAAGGAGGAATAATGCTGTCTTCAGCATCACTGTGATTTCAAACCTAAAATTATATTTGCCCTGAATTCTAGAACACATCCATAACTAATAAAATGCTTAATTTAATAATCTGCTCTGATTCCATGGGGACATATTCGATGAATACTGGGAAATTTTAAAACTTGCAAGTCTTAGGTGACATAAAATGATAATTAAATGGGTATACTTATTTTTATGTGTTTCTTAAAAGATTTTAGATTTTGATCTGATAAAAAACAGTGGAAAATGAGAACCACTTGTACTAGAATTTAATAAAATATCCTACAAAAATGATTCAGTAGGTCAACATGACTCATTGACTTATCAATAAATCACATGACTATTTCCACATGATTGACATGCTGCTTTCCATCTACTTAAAACTAATAAGTTGAGTAAAGTTTGAACAAAAAACTATTTGCCACATATGTTGTACAAAGCAGAGCACACGAACCTCTATGAAATAGGCTTTAGTGTTTGTTAGAAATTCACAGGGTAAGGAACCAGGTACAGATAGAGGTTAGCCAGTTGCTCAGTCTGCCACTGTAAGGAGCTGGAGATCAAAGCTATGGTGGCATTTATCTCAAACATCCACATATAATTCCTGACATAGTGGTAAATGCAATCTCACCTGTTTCTTGCTGAAGGAGATAAGCACACCAGAAACAACAGCACTGCCCAGCAGAGCTGAACATTTTATTTGAAGATGTGTGCAATGTACAAGAACTGACTTTGTGTTATATTTACGTACCCAACCATCAAACTCAAACTAGTAATGTAACAGTATTCTAAGGTCAGCAAGAACAGTCAGAGGAAAATGTGAACTCAAAGGGTGGATCTTATAGGGCTGTTCATTGTGAATAGTGATTTATTTTATTTTCTAAATTTTAAAATGTAGTCCCAAGAATCAGTACAGAAGAAATGTTAAAAGACAGCATTACAAACAAGCTAAAATATTAGGTGTGTATAGAAAAGGAATCTTTGTTAATTGCTCCCAAGATGACTCGGACTGTCCAAAAAACTGGCTAGATGCTCATTCCACTTGCCCACACAGACGAGTCTTCGGTGCACCCTGCAGTTTATTCCTGTCATGATACTCAAGTTTGAGCTAACCCCTTTACTTAGCTAAGACATGATTATGCTGTATCTCTAGCCCTCCACACCGCTCTCTTAGAATTTCCAAAGTGAGAGTTCTCATATTTAAAAACTGAATCTTGGTTTCTAGGTGGTTCTAAGATTATGAAAATATACTCCTCTCTCCCTGGCCATGCTATTATTTTCCTCAGTGTTTAGGAGTCTGGACTGGTGATCTTGGCTGAATTATCCACTTTTTCTGTTCCTGAGTTTCCTCATTTGTTATTTGAAATTTTAATTTTTTAAATTTATTTTATTTATTTATAGCCACATCTTTCTGATGCCTCATTTACAAAATCAGGGTAATACAACATATTTATTTGGTTATTAGGAAAATTTATCAAGATAAATTTTGCAAAATATTTATAATAATATCTAGCTCATAGTAAACACTCAATACCTAGTTAACAGTTACTGTTGTGTTGTGGCTGCTGTTGTTATTGTCCCCAAATAATGGATGTGTGTTAACAGTGGTAGAGTGGAGATAAGACATTGTACTGTAAATTCACTGAGAGCTTAAATGTAGTTATTTATCTCTATATACCTTTTCATTAAGCATTGCTTTACACAAGCCATGGGTTCTCAATAAGTATTTTTTAACAGAATAAAACTTTGCTGTTGGACCTAAAAATATAATTCAGATGGCAGGCATTTTAGGCCAGTCCAGAAAAAGAGAATGTTCATAGATTCAAGATTAGAATATACAAAGCGGTGCCCAAGATGTGTATCTCAGTGTGAGTCATAAACTATCCAGCAGCTCTGGCAAGTTGATGGGCAAATTTGGAATCTGCAATTCTACCTGCTTTAAGGCTTGATTTTTACACCATGAGTAGAGTATGTAATTCCCACTAAGGTGGAGGAAGCGGGCTTGAAAGGGTGACGACAATACACAAGTAGCTTAAAAAGTTTCAAGTTAAAGGCAGTGAAATGTTTATGATGGAAGATGATCAAGGTTGTTTTTCTCATGTTTCTGGCTATTGGGTTATCTTTTACTGTCAGTGGTAGAGGCTAAGATACACACTTTCACATCTCCATGGCCATGGTCTCTCTTTTTTGTGGATAAGAAATCGCTACTGATTCTAGAAGAAAGCCTCCAGGCAAGTTTGTCTTCTCTTCTGCACTATAGACAGTATCTAGGCAGAAAACTACACTCGCTGAATTGATATGCCTGGTCCACCAGATGCTAGGCCATCCAAAGGGTATCAGATCAACTGTCAGAAGTGAGGAGCTAATATTTAAGCAATGCATCTGCTTGTAATACCTGACTCTCTCACTTCTGCCTGTGTGATCCTGGTAATGTTATCTTTCTGGGCAAAACTTTGCTCATTCATAAAATGGGAATAATAATTATGTCTATTCTATCAGATTGTTATGAAGATTAAATAAGTAATTCTTGTAAAATATTAAAATAGTGGTTGGCCTGTATCAGCACTCATTCAGTAATGGCAAATAGAATTAGCTTTTAGTCTCCTCCAGAAAAATTACTTCCTGGTAATTTCATTGTTAAATATTGTAAATCAAACAATTAGGAAGGTCTCTTACTTTATTCAAACTTTTGCAATACTAGTCACCTAATCTTCTATCAACACCCTAATTTAGCACTGAATAAAATCCGGCCTTCTATTTTTTATTTGCAGTTAAGTTTGAGAAACTGTGCCTGGAGAGGGGATAGAGCAGTTTTGAGTTTCTTCCATATCTCCTATCTCCCCTAAAATAAATGTCTTGGCCAACTCATCCAGCCCAATTGAAAAGGGGGATTTCGTGTTACAGATGGCTCTTTATTAATTATGATCTACCATAATTTACTTTTAATAACTCAAGATCATCATAGAAACATAGATTCACAAAACTGAACAGGGCTTTATGTTCATCTAGTTCAAAATTCACATTTTACACTTAAATAAATCTATCTTCATTTGGACTCCTTACTTAAACCACTCCCTTCCCCTTTACTTTGAGGGAGAGAGTTTGACATGGGCATCCCGGTTCTTAGCCATTGCTTGCCTGCCTGTGCTTCCATTTACTTTTCCTGAGAGCGACAGTGTTACAAGCAATTCAGAATCACGGCGTTAATGAGGACACTTTGTCAAATGCATGGTGCTTCACCTAACTCAGCTTAGCCATTGTGTAATCTTCAAGTCCATAGGCACATTTTAGCAACATAAATCAAGGGGAAACATGTTTGTTTCCAAAAAACAATACTATTCATGTAAATATTAATCTCTCATCGATCTTGAATTACCTGGAATTTATTAATTTGTGACCTGGCCTGAAAGTTCCCTGAACTTTACATTGTCTTATCAATATCTACATCTATATATAATTTCTGTTTGCTGTCTGAATAATTGGGTCTCACACATCACAATGTGGAGGCTTTTCAGTTCAGATTTGGTGTAACGTAATGATGAAGAAAAAAATGACTAGGCATATCATGCATATAATCCTCAAATAGATGACAAAAATCCAGTTCAGTGTAGAGTAACTGCACACACCAGCATTAACAGAAGTCCCTAGTACATATAACACAGGCTTCTAGCCAGAGGAAATGTGGTGGCCCAGATAGTTCAAATGACAACTTTGGCCTGAGGTAAACAGGCAGCATACTGTTACATTCTAGACGCAAGACAAGCAGCTGTCGAGAACTGCAGCATTTTTCTAAAGTGTATTCATGCAGTTTTAGGATATCATGACTTTTCAGGAGAGTACTGCATTCTGATACCATTAGCTTAGAAAAGATAAGAGATTACGGCTTTACATGCCTAGAAAATAAGAAAGGGAGATGTTATTATTGTCTTAAATGTTGAATATAGTGTATTTTCGCATTGTCAAAAAATAAAACAAAATATGCATATGTGTACATACAACACACTTTCTAATAGCAATTGAACACATCAGGTATTATTTGAAAGCTTCCTGGCCGGGCGCGGTGGCTCAAGCCTGTAATCCCAGCACTTTGGGAGGCCGAGACGGGTGGATCACGAGGTCAGGAGATCGAGACCATCCTGGCTAATACGGTGAAACCCCGTCTCTACTAAAAAAATACAAAAAACGAGCCGGGCGAGGTGGCGGGCGCCTGTAGTCCCAGCTACTTGGGAGGCTGAGGCAGGAGAATGGCGTAAACCCGGGGGGCGGAGCTTGCAATGAGCTGAGATCCGGCCACTGCACTCCAGCCTGGGCGACAGAGCAAGACTCCGTCTCAAAAACAAAACAAAACAAAAAAGCTTCCTCTAATTTGCAATAAAAGGCGCTAATGGGGTTTTCAAGATTAATACGCTGAACCATTGAAATGACGAAGCAGAGCATACATATCCCCTTGTAGTGGTTATTTAGAGATAGAAAACAAATGAATATCACTTTTTTTTACCGTATATATAAAAGGTTTATTTTCTGGCACTGATTCTTCCTGCTAAAATACTGTTTAAATAAATCAATGTGTAGGGCTAATGACTACCATCCAAAGACCACTATTTTAACAGGTATTAAGAATACAAATGATACAAGATAATTAGGTAGTTTCATTTTGATATGTAAATGACCTTGCAATGCTTTGTAAAATACAGACACACAGACATTATCACTGTGTTTCTATAAATCATTTAGATGCAGAATAATACATTTTTTCTCAACTACTATAGCCATTATGTTGTATAATATATCCATTGAATGTATTCTTCCTGTCTAATGGAAGGTTTGTATTCTTTCACCAGCATCTCTCCAACACCATAATCCCCACCCCACCATTTTACTCTCTGCTTCTATGAGGTCAACTTTTTAAACATCCACATATAAGTGAAATTATATGACATTAGTCATCCTGTGCTTGGTTTCTTTTACTTATTCAACTTTCCTAATGAAATAGCTGCACTATTGTTCTTTGAATTACAGTCTTTGTTGATGTCACTGTGCAATACTACAAAGAACTGCTATGAATAAACGGCTTGTTATGAAATGGTTCACGGGAACACTGAACTGGGTTCACTTCAGTGAAAGAGGTTGTTATGAATCTTTCACTGACTCCTCAGTTCTCAAGTCTTTAGGAGAAGTAGCTCTCAGCTATAGCTGCCAACCATGTTAGTATAATCTGGAAAAAATTATTTAAATACCTACAACCCAATCCCACTTAATCTTCATTTCTCAGAATATTAGAAAACAAAGGTACAAAAAGTAAGATCTGAGGTCAAACCTCAATATATTACTAATACCAAGGATAAGTCACTTAATGTTTTAATCTGTAAAATGGGTTTCCTAACTGACCAAATGCTAACTTCTTATAGGGGATAGGTTTATGTGAGGATTAAAAAAGTTAAGGGATGCAGTAGAACTTGAAAATGCACAAATTGCTATGCAAGTGTGAGGTCTTATTATTGTAATTAAAATTAACATAAGAAATTGAATGACTACCAAACCAGTCCCTATGTGCTTCTAAAAGAAAATCTGGGTAATGTATCAACATATCTAAATTAAGTATTAGTAAGCAGAGGCTGTATGTAGAATAAGTGAAGAAAAGATCAGAATTTAGAGAAACAATGCTATTTGAATGGAGACTGTGTGGGGGGGTTGGGGGGCGGGGGAGCACTTTTCAACAGAAAACTATGCATTGCCCCAAAAGAAAATCTTCCCAGCTTTACTTAATTCTAGCCTTTTATTGACTGAGCTAATTTTCAACTCCATAAGTTGTAGGTCTCTAATAGACCTGTGAATTCTGTCTTGCACAGTAGAGCTTCAACATACTTCCTTCCACTCTGTATTAAGACCAGTTTTGCCACCCTTTACATATTTCTTTCAACATTACTGATCTATAAATGTGTCTGCTTATACAGTTCTCTTTAAACCAGTTGTAATATGTGTCTGGTAACCACATTAAATGAGTAGATATTAAAATGTGTTTATTTTCAATCTGTATGAGAGTTAGAATTTTTTCCTTTTCTATGTGTCTGGTAACCACATTAAATGAGTAGATATTAAAATGTGTTTATTTTCAATCTGTATGAGAGTTAGAATTTTTTCCTTTTCTGAAAATTATATTTTAACAGCACCAAGCGAGAAATGTCAGCTGAAGAGAGGGCAGTTAATTATCATATGAACAAGCAAAACTACAAAGAAAAAGACATGTCCCTGAGACCAAAGGAGAAAAACAATTTGGAGAAATAGCTCAGGGGTGTCTGGTGAATTGAGAGAGGTTAAGAATCTATTGCATTTAGCAACCAAGTAACCATTGGTATCTTTACAAGAGTATTTTATAACATATTGAGGTTAAGTATAATGCAGACTTTAGATGAACAGGGGAGAAGTGGCAAAGGAAAGCATCAAAGCAACCCTACCTCTTCTCTAACTTGTTTTTTTTGAAAATTACTCTTCTGTGTCTGTAAAAATAATAAATGCTCACTGTAAAAAAACACAAAAAAGTGAAAAAAAGAATGCAAACCTCTTCTGAAAATATAATGACTTGAATGTCTTTCCATACATTTCTCCAAATGCATATAACTTAAAATAATGGAACCATAATGCATCTACCTACTGTTAGGTACATAACTTAATTTTGTTTTATCACTTAATCTTCCTAGTTAAACTTTTTGTATTTATTTCAATTTTGACAGCTTAGTTATGCATCCTCCTGGCAAAGAAAGGAGAAATAAGAAGATAGATAATTTGAATGTATGCACATGCCTCTCTTATTCTTATAACACTCACATCTGTATGACAGTTTACAGTTCACATAGTATCTTCCCATGATTTGTTTTAGTTAATCCTTAAACTCTATGAGATAAGACAACGAGGCATTTTTGTCCTTAGTTCACAATGAGAAAAGTAAGGATTGATATGGTGAAATATCCTGCTTCAAGTCATAAAACTGTTACTCAAGTCCTTCATTCAACAAAATTATGCCAGAGACCATTAAAATAAAAATGATTAGAAAGTGGTATTTGTTGTTCTCTCTGTAATTCAAAATTTATTGAGAGAAAAGCATATAAACAAACACAAGGAAATCATTCAGAGGTCCTGTAGGAGATGCCTGAACAAGATAGGAGAGAGTAGTCACTTTTTTTGTTGTTGTTGTTTGATAATAGGCTGTGCCTTGCAAAGCAAAATAGAATAATTGTATCATTAAAGAGAGAGAGAGAGAGAGAGAGACTCCAGTTTAAAGAAGATCTGGTGAGAAATGGGGTAATGCCCTCCTTAAGGACTTCTTCTTGAGATATGTACTAACATGGAAAGAAATAAACTTGATGTCAAGATTTTACTGAATTTTGTGAACAAGCAGAGTTTGTGGACATCTTTTCAAGGTAAAAGCCTGTCATGTAGACACAATGAAGATGAGTTAGAGAGCTTTATCAAACACTATAAAGTATGCATGTCATGTTCCTCAATTTCAAAGATTCATGCTGTTCATTCTAACTCAGAAAAATAGGCCATTGCTAAAGAAAAATTATTTTAAGCTGAAATTTTCAGCAAGCTCACAGTGATTTCAGGTATCTTCATAATGGTAGAGAGGGCAAGATGCATCAATATCTAAACTGACTCAAAGACTGGAGAAACTAATATGTAAGCAGGACACTGAAGTCTACCCTGTTCACTCAAGGAGTGAAGAGGTAATAACAGGTAATAGAACCCAGCAAAAACAAAGTGCCTTGTGGAAGTCATGGAGACAGAAAAGAAAACCAGCGAAATAAAAAACTTTATGAAAAAGGTTCTAGTCTGAACTGGGAAAAGCCAATAGTACACTGTAGAACTGAATTCAGAATTGCTTTCAAAGTTTTACTCTCCTCCTTGGATATGAAGTTTTGTTTTGTTTTTTTTTTCTTTCAAATAACAATATGGACTTCTAGTTTCCAGTTTAGCATATAGGAAATTTGAAAGTCTTTGTTCTAACAATAAGTAAAAAACTGAAGAAACTGTAAAAGCAACAACTCTTCTTAGAGTGATCACAGAAATGAGGTCACAGGGCAAACCACTAAACCCCAAATTGGAGAGACAAACAAGTGAATGCAAAAAATTACAACTTACCAGGACAGAAACCCAAAAGCAAAAACATCCTTAGGAAGCAATGACACAGTAGGGAAAACTGAACTGTAATTGGTGAATTGCTGGAGTCTTCATTGGAAAAGTTGGAGGGTTGAAAACTCTGTGGGAACCAAGTAATAGGAGGGCCCTCACACTTTTGTGAGTTTCACCTCTCAGAGCTCTCTCTCAGGTTTTTACAGTGAAGATGCGAGAAAATTCCCTGGTGTTTGCAGCATGGTTTAAAAAAAAAAAAAAGTACTCATTTTTATTTATTTATTTATATATATATTTTTCAATATTGGCAGTATTAGTTGCATTTTCTTTTTTTCTTTTTTAATTTTTTTTATTATTATGCTTTAAGTTATAGGGTACATGACATGTGCATAATGTGCAGGTTTGTTACATATGTATACTTGTGCCATGTTGGTGTGCTGCACCCATCAACTCGTCTGCACCCATCAACTTGTCATTTACATCAGGTATAACTCCCAATGCAATCCCTCCCTCCCCCTCCCCATAACAGGCCCCGGTGTGTGATGTTCCCCTTCCCGAGTCCAAGTGATCTCATTGTTCAGTTCCCACCTATGAGTGAGAACATGCGGTGTTTGGTTTTCTGTGCTTGAGATAGTTTGCTGAGAATGATGGTTTCCAGCCGCATCCATGTCCCTACAAAGGACACAAACTCATCCTTTTTTATGGCTGCATAGTATTCCATGGTGTATATGTACCACATTTTCTTAATCAAATCTGTCACTGATGGACATTTGGGTTGATTCCAAGTCTTTGCTATTGTGAATAGTGCCGCAATGAACATACGTGTGCATGTGTCTTTATAGCAGCATGATTTATAATCCTTTTGAGTATATACCCAGTAATGAGATGGCTGGGTCATATGGTACTTCTAGTTTTAGATCCTTGAGGAATCGCCATACTGTTTTCCATAATGGTTGAACTAGTTTACAAACCCACCAACAGTGTAAAAGAGTTCCTATTTCTCCACATCCTCTCCAGCACCTGTTGTTCCCTGACTTTGCAGCATGGTTAAAAAAAAAGAAAAAGAAAAAAAGTACTCATTTTTAAGTACCCCAGAGCATTCTATTCTTCTTAACAAGGCTTGCCCTCAAGAGAAAATATTTCACCAGAGCCTAACCTATTGGGATTTTATCAGAGTCCAACTGACTTGAGGAAGTACAGAAAGCAAATCCAGCCCTCTCTAGCTTTCACATGTGTGAAAGGAAATAGTCAAATTCAGCCCAGTTCTAGCTTTTCAAATGAGAGAAGGGAAATAAAGAACTCTAGCCACCCCCTCCGCCTCAGCCATCTGGTCCTACTTTTGAGTGAGAAGAGGACTGAGAAGCACTGATGAAGTTTATGTCTAGGGACATAGGCTCACTAAAAAGACTGCAACTTAATTATAGGACTACAAAACAGCCCCTTCTCCCCACTTCACCACCACCTCCCTAAAGACATATTTACTGCAGTCCCCTGTGCCCTCCTTCATGTCAGGATATCCAAAAAAAAAAAAAAAAATTGATATCTGTAGACTACTTCATCTAACACAATAGAATACATATTATTCTCAATGTCACATTAAATAATCATCAAAATAGACCATGTTCTGGGCCATAAAAACACCTTCACACCTTCACACCTTCACAGCATTAAAATAATATAAATTGTTCAATGCCTACTCTGAAATCACAATGAAATTAAACTAGAAATCAATAACAATGATAGTTGGAAAATTCCAAAATAGTTAGAGATTCAGCAACACACTTCTAAATAACACATAAGTCAAAGAAGAAATCTCAGGTCAATTAGAACATATTTTGAATTAAATCAAAATTAAAGCACAACTAAATTCATGGTAAATAACAAAAGCACATTTAGTTTGCTAAGGATAATGGCAACCAACTCCATCCATGTACCTGCAAAGGACATGATCTCATTATTTGTTATGGCTGCATCGCATTTCATGGTGTTTGTGTACCACATTTTCTTCATCCAGCCTACCATTGATGGGCATTTAAGTTGATTCCATGTCTTTGCTATTGCGAATAGTGCTGCAATGAACATTTTCTGCATATGGCTAGCCAGTTATCCCAGCACCATTTACTGAATAAGGAGTCTTTTCCCCATTGCTTGTTTTTGTCAGCTTTGCCAAAGATTAGATGGTCATAGGTATATGGTCTTATATATCAGCTGTCTATATTCTGTTCCATTTATCCATGTCCCTGTTCTAGTACCAGTACCATGCTGCTTTGATTATTATAGCTTTGTAGTATAGTTTGAAGTCAGGTAACATGATGCCTCCAGTTTTGTTCTTTTTGCTTAGGATAGTCATGACTATTCATGCTCTTTTTTGGTTCCAAACTATTTTAAAATTGTTTGTTTGTTTGTTTTGTTTTTTGTTTTTTGTTTGTTTGTTTGTTTGTTTTTAAAGTTGTTTTTTTTTTTTTTTGAGACGAAGTCTCGCTCTGTCACCCAGGCTGGAGTGCAGTGGCCGGATCTCAGCTCACTGAAAGCTCCGCCTCCCAGGTTTATGCCATTTTCCTGCCTCAGCCTCCCGAGTAGGTGGGACTATAGGCACCCACCACCACGCCCGGCTAGTTTTTTGTATTTTTTTTTTTAGTAGAGACAGGGTTTCACCGTGTTAGCCAGGATGGTCTCGATCTCCTGACCTCGTGATCCGCCCATCTCGGCCTCCCAAAGTGCTGGGATTACAGGCTTGAGCCACCGCGCCCGGCCTTGTTTTTTGTTTTGTGAAGAATGTCATCAGTAGTTTGAAAGAGCAGCATTGAATCTATAGAATGCTTTGGGCAGTAGGGGCATTTTCATGATATTGATTCTTCTTATCCGTGTGCATGGAGTGTTTTTCCGTTTGTTTGTGCCTTCTCTCATTTCTTTCAGCAGTGTTCTGTAATTCTCATTGTAGATATCTTTCACCTCCCTGGTTAGCTGTGTTCCTCAGTATTTTATTCTTTCTGTGGAAATTGTGAAATGGATTGCCTTCTTGATTTTGTTCGTGGCTTGGCTGTTGTTGGTGTATAGTAATGCTAGTGATTTTTGTACATTGATTTTGTATCCTGAAACTGTTGATTGTTTATCAGCTGAAAAAATTTTGGGCCAAGACTGTACGCTTTTCTAGGTAAAGAATCATGTGATCTTTAAACAAGGATACCTTGACTTCCTCTCTTCTTATTTGGATGCCCTTTATTTCTTTCTCTTGCCTGATTTCTTTGGCTAGGACTTCCCATACTATGTTGAATAGGAGTGTTGAGAGAGGGCATCCTTGTCTTGCGCTAGTTTTCAAGGGGAATGCTTCCAGCTGTTTCCCTTTCAGTATGATGTTGGCTGTGCTTTGGTCATAGATGACTCTTATTACTTTGTGGTATGTTCCTTTAATATTCAGTTTTTGAGAATTTTTAACATAAATCGGTGTTGAGTTGTATTGAAAGTCTTTTCTGCACTTACTGAGTAACATGTGGTTTTTGTCTTTAGTTCTGTTTATGCGATGAATCACATTTATTGATTGATGTATATTGAACCAACCTTTCATCCCATGGATAAAGCCTACTTGATTGTGGTGGATAAGCTTTTTAATATGCTGCTAAATTCGGTTTGCCAGTATTATTTTGAGGATTTTTGCATTGATGTTCATCAAGGAAATAGGCCTGAAATTTTCTTTTTGTGTGTGTGTCTTAGCCAAGTTTTGGTATCAGGATTATGCTGGCCTCATAAAATGAATTAGGGAGGAAAGCTTCCTCCTCAGTTTTTTGGAATAGTTTCAGCAGGAATGGTACCAGTTCTTCTTTGTACATCTGATAGAATGTATCTCCGAATTTTTCTGGTTCTGTGCTTTTTTTGGATGCTAAGCTATTTATTACTGATTGAGTTTTGGAGTTTCTTATTGGTCTGTTCAGGAATTCCATTTTTTCCTGGCTCAGTCTTGGAAGAATAAAATGTACTGTTTCATAAGCATGTTATTGATCAGCATGTAGTAATCAATATTTATATTCTAGGAAGAGATAAATTACCTCTCTTTTTTTCTCTGCAACACATAGAAGAATACTTCAGACATATAAGGTTTTTCCATTTCATTTTAATACATAAATCAGTATAATACTTATTACATTAATTTCACATATATACTTATATGTGTATTTTAGATAATTCTGTACAAATTAATGAAAAGAAAATATTTATTCATCCATTTGTCACTAAGGTATCCATCTGTTCAACAAATGTTTATTGAAACTATATTCTGTTCTAGACGTTATACTAGTAGTGAAACCAGGAATGGACATTGTCTTCCCTATGTTTTAGTATAACAACAGATATACCATTAGGCAACTATTAAAATAGAGGCTGATAAATGCTATAATAAGGGAAAGGCAGGTGCTGATACCCAAATGCCCTATAGGTTAATTTGGAGTTTCAGAGAAGGTTTTTACCAGGAAATAATAAGTTGACATTAAGAACAAAATAGTAGTAAGAAGTTATCCAAACTAAGAGGTAGCAGAGAAGCACATTAAATGGCCATCCCACACAGATGTGTGTAGAATGCACACGAAAAAGAAAGAACAATGAAGAGATGAAGAGGATTGAATGTGACAAGATCATAGAGAAAAAGGTAGAGCACGGCTAGAGACTGGGCAAGTCATGGCTTCACTATGACAGACTTTATAATCAAATCTGCAAGTAAGTATTTTACTCTAAGGAGAGTGGAAAAAGATTAGAGTATAAAAACAGAAAAACATATAGAGACAGGATGTCCAGTAAGAATATATGAGAATATTATTGAGATAAATAATATTAGCTTTAGCGGAAATGTTGGCAATGTAAATGGAAAATAGGAAATTTTATAAATAAGTAGAAATGAATTGAACGTTCTTGAACAATCAATGGATTAAAGAAGAAACCAAAAAAGAAAAACAAACTAAGCCCAAGTTAGCAGAAGGAAACAAATAAGATAGATTAGAGTAGAAATAAGTTAAATAGAGACTAGAACAATAACAGAAAAGTGAAGAAAACTAAGAGCTAGTTTGTTGAAAAGATGAGTAAAATTTAAAAACTTTTAGTTAGACTAAGAAAAAAATAGAGAAGACACAAATAAATAAAATCAGAAATGGATAATAAGCCTCGCCAGGAGAGACAGGTATTAGTCCTGAAAGTAGGAACAGGAAGCAGTTAAATCCCAGATGAAGCAGCACAGCTGAGTGAGTGACTTTCCCTTCCTGCCTCCTTTTCCTTTCCTTGCCTGACAAAGAAGTTGAGGTTTTTCTTTTTTTTCCTCCCTGGGGCCTGATAGCTTCACTGATGAATTCTACTAGACATTTAATAAAGAATTAATATCCATCTTTTTTCAAAGTCTTCCAAAAAAAGCAAAAAAACAAAAAGGAAAGGAAAGAAGACTTTCGAGCTCATTTCACAAGGCTACTATTACCCTAATACTGAAGCCAGACAGATAAATAATTTAAAAAGATACTTACAGGCCAATATCTGTCATGAACAGAGATGGAAAACTTTTAACAGAATACCAGCAAACTGAATTCAACAAACTATTAAAAGGCTGATATACTGTCATCAAGTGGGATTGATTCCTGGCATTCATGGATGATTCAATATATACAAATTAATAAATGTGATAACCACATTAATAGAATGAAGGATGAAAATCATATGATCATCTCAATATATGCAGAGAAAGTATTTGATAAAAAGCAATATCCTTTCTGTTAAAAATTATCAACACATTAGGTACAGGAGAAATGTACCGCAACACAACAAGCCCACAGCTAATATCATACTCAACGTTGAAAGTTGAAAACTTTTTTCTAAGATTAAAAAACAAGACAAGAATTTCCAAACTTGCAACTTTAATTCAACATTGTTCTGGAAGTCCTAGTTAGAGGAATTAGGTAAGACAAGGAAATAAAAGGCATCCAAATTGGAAAGGATGGATGCACATTAAATGGCCATCCCACACAGATGTGTGTAGAATGCACACGAAAAAGAAAGAACAACGAAGCAAATTTTTTATTTGAAGATAACATGATTTTATACTAAGAACATCCTAAATACTTCCCCAAAACAGTTAGAACTAATAAATGAATTCAGTGAATTCACAGGATACAAATCAACAAGTAAAAATCAATTGCATTCCTAGATACTAAAAACAAACTATCCAAAAAAGAAATTACAAAAATGTCATTGAAAATACCATTCAAAAAGTATAAAATACATAGCAATAAATTTAATAAAATGAAATGACATATCTGTATACTGAAAATTCTGATATTGATGAAGATTTAAGAAGACACAGATAAATGCAAAGATATCCTCTGTTCATAGATCAGAGGAATCAATATTGTTAAACTGTTCATACTACCCAGAAATGTAATCTCTATTAAAATTTCAAGGGCATTTTTCACTGGGAAAAAAAAAAAATCCTGAAAGTCACATGGAACCACAAACAACTAAATAGCCAAAGTTGTAAGAATGGCAAGAAAAACAAAGCTGGAGATATCAAACTGCTTAATTTTTAAATATACTACAAAGCTAAAGTAATTGAAGCAGTGTGGTACTGCCATACATATGGGAATATACACTAATGGAACAAAACAGAAAGCCTAGAAATAAATCCACACATTTATGGTTAATTTATCTTTGGCAAAGGTACCAAGAACACACAGTGAGGAAAGGATAGTCTCTTCAATAAATCATGCTGGAAAAACTGTATATTCACATAGAAGAATAATGAAATTGGATCTTTATCACACACTATTTAAAAAATCATTGCAAAATGAATAAAAGGCCTGAAACTGTAAAATTCTAGAAGAACCCTTAGGGAAAAAGCTTCATGACATTGATCTGGGAAATGGTTTTTTGGATACGACCTCAAAGCACAGGCAGCAAAAGTGAAAATGGACAAATGGGATTTTATCAAACCAAAAATCTTCTGCACAATAAAGGAAACAACAGAGTAAAAACACAATAAATGGAGCTGCAGAAAATATTTGCAAACCATGCATTTGATAAGGGTTTACTATCAATAATGTATAAGTAATTTAAAAATATCAATAGCAAGAAAGCAAATACACTGATTAAAAAATGGGCAAAGGACCAGAATAGATATTTTTCAAAAGAAGACATACAAATGGACAACAGGTGTGTGAAAAAATACTCAGCCTTATAATTAGGGAAATGCAAATTAAAGACACAATGAGATATTACTTTGCAACTGTTAGAATGACTAAGATGTATACATGTGTGTACGTGTGTATGTATGTATACAGAAACCTGGGCCAATGTACATTGAGTGCCAAAAGTGCCTTTTGTTGGCCAGTTAAGTGACCCTTTGTATATAGGCTGTGTGTGTGTGTGTGTATGTGTGTGTGTGTATATGTGTGTGTGTGTGTGTGTGTGTGTATATATATATAACACAACAGAATAACATGCTTTACATGCTTAAACACAAAGAAATCTTAAACACAAGGAAATCTTGTCATTTGTGACAGCATGGATGCACCTGGGGAACATTTTCGTTAGGTGAAGTAGGCCAGGTGCAAAAAACAAATACTGCATGATCTCACTTATATGTGGAACTGAAAAGTCAGACTTACAGAAGCAGAGTAGAATGATGGTCTTCATGGTCTGGAATGTGGGAAAATAAAGTGATGTTGGTCAAAGGGTACAAAGTGTCAGTTATGCAGGGTGAGTAAATCCTAGAAATCTAATCTATAACATGATGAATACAGTTAATACAGCATTATATGTTTAAAATTTGCTAAAGGAGTGGATCTTAAATGTTCTCCCCATCCCCACACACACTCAACGGTAAGGATCTGAGATGGTGGATATATTAATCAGTTTGATTCTGGTCATCATTTCATAATGTATACTTGTATCAAGCCATTCTATTGTACACGTTAAATAGATATAATTTTTGGTCGATTATACCCAATAAAGGAAAATGAAAATCATAGAGTTTTTAGAGATATAGGATTTACAGGTTGACTTGATGTGGATATACCAAATAAGGCAGAAGTCAAGGAGAACTCCCTATTTCTGGTTTTGACAATGAGTTGGAGGCTGGTACCATTCACTATGAGGAGAAATCAATATGCATTACAAATTAGCTACACAGGAACAGGTTGACATCACATTTGAACCTGTTGTTTTTGTAATACATCCACTGGTGGCATTGAATGAGGGGTTGGATTTATGGTTATAGACCTCAGGAAATAGAGATTTTGGAGTCATAGTCATATACATGAGCACTGAGTCCTTAGAAATAAATAAGATATTCCAGGTAAAGCATGTAAAGCATTGCAAGTGAGGCTAGAAATGAGGAACTGAGAAAGCCAAATGTAAAGTGAGTTGCAGGAGAAGAGCCTGCTTTTGAGGGATCTATGAATAAAGTGCCTCAGAATCCAGAGATTATAAGAGGGAAACATCTGCAGTGATATTTGCTTGAAACAAGTTAAATAAACACATATTTTACTTTGGCTCATGAACAATTGGTGTTCCTGTCAAGAGCATTTTCCATGAAGTAATTATGAGAGAAGTCGCACAACAGTAGTTCTAGAAATGTGTGAGACATTAGAAAATGAAGGCTGTAAAATGCAACAAGCTATTGAATGGGCAGGAGTCTTAGAATTTTAAAGCGAAAGAAATGCTGACCATAGTCAAGAGATATCAGAAGAGAAGAATCTGTGGTTATACAAAATAGTTACACGACAGTTATACAAAGTCCAGCTGGCTCTAATTAAATAGAAAATGTGGGAAAAGTGGAGGAATGGCATGCAATATTCAAAAACTTCTGTTGCTTTCTACAATTCTCATTGAAAGTCACATAGTACATCCTTACTAATGTTTCGTGTCTTGTCCTTATGCGATGTTTGCAAGAGCATGGCTCCTTTTTCTGTATTATTGACCAGCCTTCACATTTTATTTGGGAGTATAATTTAATTTTATAAAACATGTGGAAAATAAAATTTTTACCAGTCTTTTAAGAATCAATATGGATACAATAAACTGTTTCCAACATGAAACCTCACTGATTAAACAAACATATATTGAGTGTCTGCTAAATGCCAGGTACTGAACACATAGACGGAAACAAATTATTTTTAAAAAACTAAACAAACAAATAAAAAACTCTGCCCTATGGTGTTAACATACAGCCTTCACTTATAAAATTTTATGTTTGCCTTAAATTTCATGTAGTTTCATAAACAAATCCATTAAATTTCAGTGTATGTGATGAGACATGTCATTTCTTATTCTTTTCCCTAACCCTCAATATCTCATACAGTTCTCTGAGTAAATGGAATTAATATTAAAATGACCTATTTAATCATTACCACATTTACTAAAATATTGGGAATTAAATAATTAAAGATATTTACTAATATGAGAATTGGATTGGTCTTGAATATGAAGTAGCCATATCATATATTTTATGTAAGCTGGGCTGGCCCAACTTGTGATAAGGACAAAATCTCAGAGATCCTCTAAGGGAAAATGCAGTAATCTTTATTAATTCCCCACCCTTGATTCAGTCATTTTGACTTATTTTTCCTATTTTTAGAAATTTTAAGGGAAGCACTTTACCATGTGACTTTATCCATAAGTTGACCCTCATTAGTACCATTTTTTCTTACGTGATTCTCCAAAAAGTTACAGAAAGGATAATAATAATTATTATCATTTACCTTTCACTGTTATTTTAATTAACAATCTGTGAAAATTAAAATGAAAGTCCTAGCTAAAGTAAATACTTCTCCCTGCTAAAATATACATTGTGATTTAATTTTCAAACATATATTTTACATTCATATTTGAAGTGAAAACTGTTTCTTTGTTTGTTTGGGGGACAGCAAAATTTAGTAGCACAAATAACCTTTACATGTTTCCAATCAACTAGCATAGATGAGTCACTGAGATAAAAGCTGTCACTATTGAGTTTGTACCAACTCTACTATAAACATAGAAAGTTTATGATGTGGTAATATATTGTGGCTAAAAGACAAAGTTTAGCAATAGTATTATGTATTTGAAAGTTTAATTTTAGTTTAGTATATTTTTCATTTCACAAATTTGAAGTAAAAGTAGAAAGGAATAATGACAAAATGATGAGGCTCTCAGCACTTCAGGCAATTTGGAAATTCTCTAATTAGCAATAATTGCAGAATCAGCACTTACTACACACTTGAAATAAATACCTCTTTAAACAAACTACAATTTAAATATTTCTCATATAAATATAGAAAACAACGCTGTCTCAAAAGGAAATAAAATAAAAACATACTGATAAGCTGCTGAGTTAATTGCCGTGTTCAAATTGTCTTATCTATTTTTACCTTTAAAAATGTGTGCCCTACTTTTTTATTACCATCTGCAAAGATGAAAAACTATAATTTTTGCACTTGAATTAAAGCCATGCTCACCTACTTTAAAAATAATAACTGATACTTCATGTCTCATGATATTAAGGAAAAAGTAGAATAAATCCATATTAAATTAATAATAAACATAATTAATGTATTTATGCTACCAGACCATATGAAATGTTTTGAGAAAAGGGATGAAACACTTCTAGTTTATTGTTTTGATTGTTGGAAGGATCCAAAAGCAAATAATTTCAAAATAGTAGTTTTTTTTTATTTATTAATTTGTAGCATTTACTTTTTTTCATTGTGGTTTTGGTTTGAAGTTTATTAGAAATGGAAATTATAATGTTGTGTTTCAGGGTGTATGTAAGGAGTGTAGTTTAGGGGAGAGAAAGGATAGAAAAGATTTATAATCAATCCTTTTGAGTTGGGGCAAAGACTCACTTCTCTCAGTGAGCCTAGTGGGACGTATTGAGTCATAACTAATATTGTTTTATTTCTTATTACCCATTGTTTATTCAATATTTTTCATATATGTGGAAGATTTGGGGATTTTTAACTTTTTATTTTAAAGCAAGTATAGACTCAAAGGAAGTTACAAAAATGTGTACAGCAATTCAACATCAGTAAAAATATCAAAGTAGAGAACTCCAAAATCTGTCTCCCCAATAATTAATAAATAAACTGACAAAAACTGTAAGAATAAACTATTTTAGAATGCTTAAGGAAAAGACAGCTGAATCTCAGTAAGCGATGTTTGTAGCATTTTAACTTACCTCAGTTACTTCCTTGGTGACAGTCTGGAAAATGCCAATTTTTATTCCTGGTATGAGTAATTAGCATGAGAGTGTCCAGGGTGGGCCTTATTTTCAAAGAATTGCGGTTGTTTATTTTAACCCATGTGTTGGCTCCTTGAAAGCCTGACTCAAAGGGCTTGTCTTTATTTTGCCTAAGTCAGAACTCTCTCAGGTCTGAGGAAGCTACTTAATGACAAAAACATTTGAAGACAAATTTAATAGTTGCTACTGCCTGGGGCAAATGATAATAGTTGGTGTAAGCAATAGACTAATCAAAAAGTTAAACAGAGAATTACCATGTAACCCAGAATTTACTTCTAGGTATTTCCTAAGAGAATTGAATATGTATGTTCAATATAAAAACATAACTTCAAATGAAATAAACCTTTGCACATAAATATTCATAGTAGAATTAGTCACAAAGCCAGAATGATTGATCAACAGATAAATTATGGTATGTGCATACAGTGGAATATTATTTGGTCATTAAAAGAAATGAAGTACTTGTACATGCTACAAAATGGATGAACCTTGGAAATCTTACAGTAAATGAAAATAGCCAGACAAAAAAGGCCGTGTATTATAGGATGCAATTTACATAAAATGTCTAGAATAGAAAAATCCATAGAGACCAAAAGAAAATTAGTGGCCAAAGGCTATAAGGAAGGAACAAATAGGCTGTAAATGCTTAAGGGGCGAGGCATTTTCTTTTCATGTGATGAAAATATTCTGAAATCAGATAGTGATATGTCCAACATTGTAAATAAACTAAAAGTCCCTGATTTGTGCACTTTAACATGGATAAAGAGTGAATTCTAGGTTGGTAAATTTTAATACACGTGCACACGCACATGCAAACACACACACACCCAAAAGTGGGACTGGGTCATGTGTGGAAGTGCAGGATGCTCTGGTCATACTTCCTTGTTGTAATCTAGGATTAGAAAGGACACTGGGACACCAAGATCTCCTCCTCAGTCTGTGTCAGTGTGCAAAGCTCCTTCCCCATAACTTGTCTTTGTTGCTCTTGATACAGTGTGTAAGTCAGCATTGACACCTGATACTTTGGTCAACACGTGAAAACTTTGTTGTTGTTGTATTAGAACCTAGTTAAACTAATAAAAGTTTATTGCTTGACCCATTTTAGGACATTTCCCTGGGCAGAAAATTAGCAACCTTCAGAAGTTGAAAAGTTTAGCTCCTATATGGCCTCTATTTTCTGGCTCCCCCTTCACTTTCAATCCCTTTCTCATCTAAGATACATACAGCTATACCAGCTTTTGCATGGATCTCTCAGTCTTATATACATACATATATATGTGTGTGTATATATAATTACACACACACACACCTTGATATGGCTGGATGTTTGTCCCCTCTAAATGTCATGTTAAAATATGATTCCTAGTGTTGAAGGCAGGGCCTGGTAGGAGGTAATTGTATCGTGGGGGCAGATCCTGTAGGAACAGTTTAGCATCATTCCTTGGTAATAAGTGAGTTATTGCTCTGAGTTCTCATGAGAATCTGGTAGTTTAAGTGTATGGCACCTTGCCCCTCTCTGGTTTACTCCTTCCTTTGCCATGTGACATGCCTGTTCCTGCTTCACCTTCCACCATGATTTTAAGCTTCCTGAAACCCTCATCAGAAGAAGATGCCAGCACTATGGTGCCTGTACACCCTGCAGAAGTGTGAGCCAACTCAACCTCTTTTCTTTACAAATTACCCAGCCTTAGATATTTATTTATAGCAGCACAAAAAATGCCTAATACACACTGCATCTTTCATTTTAATTTTAGCTTATTAACCAATCAGTGCACTTTTCTTTTTCCTGTGACAACTTGCTCCCTCAGCTGGACTTCTTTCTGACTATCTAACCATATACTTTCAAGATCTGGGAGCTTCAGGTTTCTTGCTCCCCTGGCTTTGCCATTGATAACTTCCTGTCCAATCCTACCAAAGTCTGGAACTGAAACATCCAAGGGTTGCCCTTAGACACCTTCTCTACTGAGAATGGCATCATCGTCACGCGAGGCCATAGGTAAGGGAGAAGCTGGGAGTGGGTGTGGCCTGGGAGCAGGGTCTATCCTCTGACCTGTGCTCCCCCTTTAGGTGGGCGCGGATAATACAAACAAAAAGAGCTGGAGAATGGTCCAGGTCCAAACATCAAACATAGCTACTTTCAAACCGTCGATAACTGGGATGAAAAACAAGAATTTTGTGATGGTATTGGTTTAAAAAAGAATGAAAGACTAATTTCCTTTCCTTAGCATTTACTAAATCAGAAACCTTGCTGTACCTACACACACGCGCGCGCGCGCACACACACACACACACACACTTAAACATAACGAAGCTGCTCGTATTGGTTTTTTGCTTCTTTATGTTTTCCTTTAATATTATAAAATAGTATAAAATGTTTCAATGTCATTATTTTACTTTTCTTAACTCTGTGTATAGAGTGTTATGAATTTTTTTCTTCATATGATTTACAATCCTTTCGATTTTAAAAATTACTTTTTTCTCATTTTTTTTCTTTTTAAATGGCAGTGGGTAGCAATTTGTGGATTTAGGTGAAGTGACATGGACTTTTCTATGACCTCTATTTTCTGGCTCCCTCTTTACTTTCAATCCCTTTCTCATCTAAGATATATATGGCTATAACAGCTTTTGCATGGATCTCTCAGTCTTATATACCATTATATAGTGACATAGACTTTTCTATGTCACTTCTTTCATACAAAGAAGTGTTTAAACTGTAAACTGAAGAGGAGAAAATATCTAGGAAAAGAGAAGAAAGCTGGCAAAACCATGATCTTCTTCCTGAATTTGTACCTCAGCTTACAAAGAAAGCATCACTCCTACTACCCAGGAAAAGCCAACTCTAGAAGGAGGCCTTCTGCACTTTTTCCTCTCCTTCTTTTCACTCCTCATAATGGGAAAGAAAGTAAATTATCTAATCTGTGAAATAAGAATATGTTGCATATAATCAGTTTGGCCTCTTCTTCATCTTTTTGGAGGAGTATATGCTTAGAAAATACAGTTTTCCCCTTTTATCTTTCTTGGGAGACATGTTCCATGATTGTCAGTGCATGCCTGAAATCTATGATAGTACTGAACACTAAATATGCGGTGCTTGTTCCTGTACATATGCTATGATAAAGTTTAATTTATTAATTAGGTATAATAAGAAATTGATAAAATATCTAATAGTAAAATAAAAAATACAAGATACTGTAAAAATGTTACGTAGATATGGTCTTTCTCTCCCTCTCAAAATCCTGTAATATTCAGACTGTAATTGACTACAGGTAAATGAAACCACAGAAGACAAAGCATGGATAAAGGGGTACTATCGTATTCATGCTCTTCTCTGCTATGAAATAATTTTACCACATTAGGGTCTGTGAATGCAGTTGGGGGAAGGGTGCTATCATGGGAGAGTGCCTCACTTTCAGGCAAAAGATATTCAAAATCTTATTAGGACACCAACTTAATAATAAAGGAGCTATGCTTATTTCTAACTATCTGAATAGAGTGTAAACTTCTTAGTTTGTTCACAATTAAACAGAAGGGAGAGAAACATGATTATTTGGAAGTTCTGATTAATGTTTAACACTCTTGAAAACATAATGGAGTAAATGCATCTAATCATGGACATCTACTCTTTTGCCATGAAGCTAAACTTGAATCTTAAAAGACATTTAAATTCTTATCTATAAATGGTTTGATTTCTTTCCCACCTAGCCTAATCTCTGGTATATTTAACATGATGAATCCATATACTTTTTGGGAATACACACTTTATTTGAGAATTTCTTCCATTCCATAAGTATTTCTGAGCACCAATTCTATTTTATATACTTTGATAGGTTCTATGCAGATGAGAATAAAAAGGGGATCATTTACCCTAATAAAGCTTATAGTTTTAGGAAAGGGTAGACATTAAACAAAAAATTGGTAAACACATAATTTGTAACAAGTACATTGAAGGATTTTTTAAAATCTCATTTTTATGCCAGTAAATAATAGGATATCCAGTTTAGACTGAGTATCAAAGAAGTCCTCTGTGAGGAAGTGCCTCTTAAGATGATGACTGAAGAAGGATGTGAGTTAGCCCAATGGACAATGAAAGGAAATTACAGTATTACAGCAGGAAAAAAAAAAAAAAAAAAAAAAAAAACATGTGAATGTCTGGAGGCCCTGAGGCTCTTAAGTGAGAAATTGTTTGCCTGCCTGTCGTTCAGAGAAAACAAATGATATAAAATGAAGTTAGAGGCGTCAGAAAGGCTTGTTAAAGATTTTGTATTTTAAGCCTTTGTATTTTGTAAGACCACTCAGGCTATCGTTTCGAGAATGAATCAGAGTCAGGAGTGGCGTTGAGGAGGATGCAAAAGAGATGGGGATATCTAATATTACTTTAGCAGACATTCTCCTTTCTGTCACTTGTTATCCTGTGAAGATATCACTTGCTGCCCAATGAATAAAAATTAGGAAAATTGGTCTCCTGGTTTCTCATGCTCAGGGAACATCTTCTTTTCTTCAGAGAGGGAAGAAGATCAGTGAAATAATAAGAAATACACATATTGATCTCTAACCCCAGTCCCTAGCACAGAGCTCCTAAAACTATTGTAATTTTCTGAGCAATAGGGGTACCAAAAGAATCTTTTGTTCTAATGTTTAGTC
The DNA here is from genome assembly GCF_002776525.5 of Piliocolobus tephrosceles. Classification (NCBI taxonomy): domain Eukaryota; kingdom Metazoa; phylum Chordata; class Mammalia; order Primates; family Cercopithecidae; genus Piliocolobus; species Piliocolobus tephrosceles. The sequence continues at coordinate 94,729,082 of NC_045446.1, forward strand.
TCTGCCCTGGTTCATGAGACAAAGCTCTAACCTTTGTAGATAAAGGTGGTAGGTGAATCTTTTGTTCGAATATTTGGTCTTTGATGTAGGGTCCTGGCACAGAGGTCCTAAATCCTTTTGAATTTCCTAGGTAATAGAAGTATCTTTGGTTGTAATGAGGTGACTTGGTGGGTTTTAGGATGGGGCTGGTCACCAGAAATACTAAATCGTGATTATATGCTTGGAGCTCTCATCCCCACACCCCATTCCTCAAAGAGAAGAGAAGGGCTACAAATGGAGTTTACAATCAGTCATGGCTACATGATGAAGCCTCCATCAACATCTTTGAACTATGGGGTTCAGGAGCTTCTGAGTTGGTGAACACATCTGAGTGCTGGGAGGACGGTGCACCTCAATTCCATAGGGACAGAAGCTATCCTTCCAGACCTCACCCTATGTACCTCTTCCTCTGGCTGTTCATCTACATCCTTGGTTATATCCATGATTAATAAGCCAGTAATTCTAAGTAAACTGTTTCTCTGACTTCTGTGAGCCACTAATGCAAAACATGATTTAAAGCTGGTTAATAGGAAGTATTGTTGATAACCTACTACTTGCAATTGGCCTTTGAAGTGGGGGAAATTATTATGGGAATAAGCCTTTAACCTGTGGGATGTGGCACCATATTAGTCCATTCTCATTCTGCTAATAAAGACATACCCAAGACTGGGTAATTTATAAAGGAGTGAGGTTTAATTGACTCACAGTTTAGCATCTCTGGGAAGGCCTCAGACAACTTACAATCATGGCAGAAAGGGAAGCAAACATGTCTTTTTTCACATGGCAGCAGGAGAGAGAATGAGAACCAAGTGAAGGGAGAAGTCCCTTATAAACCATCAGAGCTCATAAGAACTTACTATCACAAGAATAGCATAGGTAAAATAGCCCCCATGATTCAATTACCTCCCATCAGGTTTCTCGCACAACATGTGGAAATTATGGGAACTACAGTTCAAGATGAGGTTTGCATGGGAACACGACCAAAACATATCAGACACTATCCAGATCCCATTATCTATCTAGATAGTGTCAGAATTAAATTGAATTATAGGAAACCCAGCTGGTGTCTGTCGGAGAATTATTTGGTGTGTGGAGAAAGATCCCCATACATCTAGTGTCAGAAGTGTTGAGTTGAGTGATTGGTTGAGTGCATGAGACTAGAAATAAACAATATGCTTTTTTCTCAAATCTCAGAAGGCCAACACTTTGCTTTTCTAGTTCTGAAATAATCAGAAAATAGGAGTGTTATTTTGCTGAGAATTGTCATGTCAGACCAAAGATACACTGACTTCCAGAAAAGGATTAAGCAGTTCTGAGAATCAAGGGCTATGAAAGTAAAACGAAAATAAGACAGAGAGGAAGGAAAAAAGTTTGACTTCCTGTTCTCATGCCTCTGTGTGTGTGTGTTGACGGGTGGCGGGTGGGGGAGGGGGGAGTGTATATGCGTGCTCATATAGGCACTAGTTTAAGAATCTAATGTAAGTTTCAATTACTTTTAATATTTCAGTTTGTCTTCAAAATCCATGTCTTCTTCCAGAGGTCCACCTTCAATAACAACACTTCTACTTGCCTTTCTTTAGAAATGTAAACTATCATAAAAGTCCTCATTTCTCTTTTCCTTTGTGAATTATTCAAAGTCTGGTGCCTTAGACATTCTTCTTCTGCCCAGTCTATGCTAACGCTGATGAAACCTGGGGAATCTATTCCCTTGGGTTGAGGAATCTTCCTTATTCTCTCCAATAGTAAAGATTACAGATGGGTTTCTTCCTGAATTACTTAAGGGCAGGCACACCAGTTCCAAGTATATTGCATTTTCTCTAAAGCGAACATAGCTTAGTCTCATTAAGGAATACAAATTTATCCCATCAATTAGACTTTGATCTGACTTGAAAAATAATAACCGTAGTATTATGATGCTGAGAAGCATTTGCCTTCTTCCCAAGTCTTCCTTCAATACAAAAAGACACTACATTAGCTGAGAATGCATTATGTGGGGAATTACCTTGATGCAGTGGAAGCACTAACTGGCGAGCTATCCCAGAGGTCAAGGAACAGAAAGGCTTTCAGACCAAATTAAAATGACCAAACCACATGGCTTATTACATTCATTGAAATACTGAGCAAAAAAGAAGAATGAAATGGGGTAAGGTAATTCACTTAGATAGGTGCAAGCAGGGTGAAAAGACTACACTCCCTGAGTCCTAGGGTTTACAATATGCATAAATCTTACTTCTCTTTTGATACATCAGCCTTCATGGGTGCTGGTTCAAAGATGAGGGCCAGAGTTAATGTCTGAACAAAGAACGGCCATAGGAGAAGATAACCTGAGCCAAGGATACAAACCTCCTCTTTCAGAGAGATGCAGGAGATGTGTGCTTGATTCAAGAGTAGCATCAATTCATTTGTTGAACAGCCTTTGGTTTTATTTGCACTTTTTGGGCAGGACCAGAATAGAACCATACTGGGTATCTTATTTAAACTACTTGGGTAGGACTAGAATAGAACCATGTTGTGTGTGAACAAGTGGTAGCTAACTGAGGTTTAATAAAGTTCTTGGTCAAGAAGAAGTGGCATTCTCAAGATGTGGGTCTTTTCTTCCTTTGCATCTAAGCAGCATATTTTTGTTCCATCATGTTTTCTATGTATTCTATCTCTGGTTGTCGTACAGGTTAGTAAGTTACTATCTGTTTTACCAAATCATCTGAATTCTACCTATGTCTCACAAGTTACTTCTTTTTCATTATGTATAATAAACCGATCATGTGGGTTTTGCCTATATCTCATATGCTTATTTTCTAGCACATTATTGTCCATGTTTAGCACTTCTTATGAATTCCATCCATTCTGTTTGGTTTTTTAGCTTCTATAGCAGAACTGAATATTCACCACAGTACAGCAAAATCCCATTACATAATGCCATTAGCCAATCCATCTAATTTGATTATTGTTATAATCATAAAATTTGTAGATTGTATTCCCCAATATTTTTCTAGACCAAAAAAAGAGAGCTTGCATTTTTTAAAGGAATTAAGAGACATTTGTCATCGTTCAATTGAGAGATGATTTTTGCCTTGGCCTGGGCCTACCACACAGGATGTGGAAAAATGGATGAAATTGAGAGAAAATTAGCAGAACTATGTGACTGATTTTATGTCAGATTTGCAGGAGAAAAAGATATCAAGGATAACTCCAAGTTTTTTGGTTCTATATAAGTATCACTCACTAAGAAGTGTGGGAAGAATGAAAGAAGAGTTAATTGAGGAGTAGAAGGACATGATAAATATAAATCCAGTTTAGGAATTATGTCCCAAACGTATACCAGTTGTCAATTTGTTAAATATTGTTGTGAAACTTAGAAGACAAATCTATTGAGCATATACAAAGTTGGGAATATAGCGACATATAGATGACATTGAATACAATGAAATTACATGATTTCATCCAAGAAGATAATGTAGAAGTGATAAGAGAAGTCAGTGGATCAATATATATGACCATTTATACATACATATTTATAGTGCACTACATGCAGGCCAATGTTTTAGTTTTTTATTGTGTCAACTTAACTAAGCTGAAACTAAGTTTCTCAGAATTTCTCTCCATACATAGTTCCAGGTTAGCTTAGGTCACAGGAGAGTTTCCTGAGATTTGGAAGATGATAGTAAAGCAGCAACCATACTTTATTAGACATTGAAAGGCAGGTGAAAAACACGAGCCATGTTGCAACTTAGGTCTGTCGCCTCTCCTGTGGTTGGCTGGAGAAACAGCCAGGCCCACAGTTCCTGCAGGTCCAGTCAGTTTTCTCCTTCAGCTTCCTCAATTCTTCAATCAGATGATTACTTAGATTCAGGTATGAGTTTAACATTAACTCTTTCGGCAGAACACACCCATCTCCAAAGTTGGAAGTGTAACAACAGTGAGAGACTGGAATGAGTTTAGTCCAGTCTTTTGGTTTGTAGCTGATTCATACAGGTATTAGTTTGTCTTGCTTCCTTCCCATCAAGTCTGTTTTCACTCACCTCTTGCTTACCCTGTCAGATACCCTACAGGCTCCAGTCATAGACATAGAAGCATCAGCTTCACATAGACCATTGAAACAGCTTCCAGAGGATTCTGCTTCTCTGACCAAATTCTGAATGATACAGATACAAACAATCTGATTCTGTTTCTGTGGTAATCCTACTATAACATTAAGAAGAGCAGAATGCTTTTGATAAGTTACATAGGACACAGCAGTCATTATACAATTATTTATCAATTTCAATTTCACCCTTTCATACTTTGCTTTATGATCTCAGATTTGGAATTCTGCAAACCCTACTTTTCTTTGGCCGGCTAGCTTTTTATTAGATTTTTCCAATAAGGGCTTAAATAAATGCAGTGGCACATCATATGAGTATGGTGAGGAGAAGGGGTATTATTTTGGGCAGTGATGGTAATGGTAGCAAATTCTAAAGTGAGAATGTGCCTAGCAGGTAAGAGGAAAAGCTTGGTGGGGTTTGAAATTGGTGAGGTAGCCCAGAAGATAGTTCCTTTAAGTGCAAAGCAAACGTGTAGAACCTGTGGGCAATAGGAGACATCAGCTAACATGTAACTTGTGTATAGTGACCAATATGCATTTGGAAGGATGCTGAACCAATTTATAAAGGAAACAATGAAAATTTAAAGTGATTTTGTTTTTGGCTTGACAAATCAACAGGATTAATTATATATTCACATTGGTGAAACTATAGATAAATAGGTCCTGTCACTTTCTGCTCACAGAGAGTGCCCATTTGGACAATTTTGTTAAAATATCTTACATAGAAAAGTTAAAATTTAATGCTTTTGACTCTGTTATTTCAGTTCTGAGAGTTTATTCCAATAATTTTATCAGACAGAAACGTAGAGATACATGTACAAGGGAATTTTTATTCCAGAAATTCTTAAGATAACATACAGAGCAGCATGTGGAGACCTACATCGTGTACTTTGCTGCAAGAACTACCACAAGAACATACCAGGAAAGCTGAGAGAATCCACAGACCCTTTGAAGAAGGTGGATGGCTACTGCAGGCTGTATAGGAGAACTGAGGAACTGAGTCTGCATGCTTTCTCAGCCAGGAGGCTTGTAGTGGGCACAAGTTCTCAGCCCTGCTCACCGGCTGCCTGGAAATAAATTCAGTGCTGTTGTGGAGACACAGTGGGAGTGAGACTGGCATTTTGAGCTGTGGGCTTCATGGAAGCTGGGTGAGGCCTGTGGCTGATGGTTTTCCCCCACTTCCTTGGTAACCTGTGTGATTCAACAGAGTCAGCCATAATCCCCATAGGCACACGACTCCATTGGCCTGGGAACCACAGCCCCAACCCCACAGCAGCTGCAGCAAGCCCCACCCAAGGAGACTCTAAGATGAGACATGCCTAACCCTGCCCCCATCTGATGTTTTTTCTCTACCCACCCTGGTAACAAAAAACAAAAGACATAATCCCCTGGGAGCACCATGTTCCCACCTACTGCTTGATTCTCCCTATATTACCACAGCTGATGTGCTCTTGAAAGCACCACCTCTTTGCTGGAGGGTAACCAACACAAAACCAGTGCCCTTAACAAAAATACAACCAAGGACTCCCACAGAGTCCACTTCAATCCACTGCTACCTCCACCAGAGCAGGTGCTGGTATCCACCACTGAGAGACCTGAAGATGGATCACATCACAGACTCTTTGTAGACACTCCCCACTACCAGCCTAGAGCCCAGTACCTCTGCTGGGCGGCTAGACCCAGAAGAGAAATAACAATCCCTGCTGCTTGGCTCTCAGGAAGCCCCATCCCTAGGGGAAAGGGGAGGGCCCCATATCAAGGGAGCACCCAGTGGGACAAAAGAATCTGAACAGCAGCCCTTGAGTTCCAGATCTTCCCTCTGACATAGTCTACCAGAATGAGAAGGAACCAGGAAACGATTCTGGTAACATGGCAAAACAAGGTTCTTTAACACCACCAAAAGATCACACTAGCTCACCAGCAATGAACCCAAACCAGTGAAATCTCTGAATTGCCAGAAAAAGAATTCAGAAGGTCAACTATTAAGCCAATCAAGGAGGCGCCAGAGAAAGGTGAAGTCCAACTTAAAGAAAAAAAAAAAGATACAGGATATAAATGGAAAAGTTTCCAGTGAAATAGAGAGTATAAATAAAAAATAATCACAATATTAAGAAATTAAGGGCACACTTACATAATTGCAAAATGCACACTTAGATAATTGCAAAATGCAAAACGCGATTCTATTGCTGGAAAGTCTCAGCAATATAATTGAACAACAGATGAAAGAACTTCAAAGCTTGAAGACGAGACTTTTGAATTAACTCAATCCAACAAAGACAAAGAAAAAAAGAATTAAAGAAAATGAACAAAGCCTTCAAGAAGTTTGCGATTATGTTAAATGAGCAAACCTAAGAATAATTGGTGTTCCTGAGGAAGAAGAGAAATCTAAAAGTACGGAAAATATGTTTGATGGAATAATTGAGGAAAACTTCCCTGGCCTTGGTAGAGATCTAAACATCAAAATACAAGAAGCTCAAGGAACAACTGGGAAATTTATCACAAAAAGATCATTGCCTAGGCACATAGTCATCAGGTTATCTAAAGTCAAGACAAAGGAAAGAATCTAAAGAGTTGTGAGGCAAAAGCATCAGGTAACCTATACAGGAAAATCTATCAGATTGACAGCAGATTTCTCAGCAGAAACCCAATGAGCTGGAAGGGATGGAGTCCTATCTTTAGCCTCCTTAAGCAAAACAACTATCAGCCAAGAATTTGTATCCAATGAAACTAAGCTTCACAAATGAAGGAAAGCGACAGTTTTTTTCAGTCAAACAAATGCTGAGAGAATTTGCCACTACCAAGCTGGCACTACAAGAACTGCTAAAAGAAGCTCTAAATATTGAAACAAATTCTTGAAGCACACCAACATAGAATCTCCTTAAAGTATGAATCTCACAGGACCTTTAAAACAACAACACAATGAGAAACAAAACAAAACAGAAATGTATTCAGGCAACATATAGCACAATGAATAGAGTAGTACCTCACATCTCAATACAACACTGAATGTAAGTGGCCTAAATGTTTCACTTAAAAGATACAGGATGGCAGAATGAATAAATATTCACCAACCATGTATCTGGTGTCTAAAAAAGACTCACCTGACACATAAGGAATCACATAAACTGAAGGTAAAGGCATGGACAAAGATATTCCATGCAAATTGACACCAAAAGCAAGCAGGAATAGCTATTGTTATATCAGACAAAACAAACTTTAAAGCAAAAGCAAAAGAGGGATATTATATAATGATAAAAGGACTAGCCCAACAGGAAAATATCACAATCCTAAATATATACATATATGCACCTAACACTGGAGCTCCCAAATTTATAAGATAATTACTACTAGACCTAAGAAATCAGACAGACTGCAGTACAATAGTAGTTGAGGACTTTAATACTCCACTGATAGCACTAGACAGGTAGTCAAGACAGAGAATCAACAAAGAGACAATGGACTTAAATTATACCCTAGAACTAATAGATTTAACAAATATTTACAGAAATTTCTATCCAACAACTGCAGAATATACTTCTATTCATCAGCACATGGAACATTCTCCAAGATACACCATATGACAGGCCACAAAACAAGTCTCAACAAATTTAAGAAAATCAAAATTATAAGCAAGTACTCTCTCAGACCACAGTAGAAAAAAAATTGGAAATGAACTCCAAAAGGAACCCTCAAAACCATGCAAATACATGGAAATTAAAAAATCTGCTCCTGAAGGATCATTGGGTCAACAATGGAATCGAAAGGGAAATTAAAAAAATTCTTACAACTGAGCAATAATAGTGACACAACCTATCAAAACCTTGGGGATACAGCCAAGGTGGTGCTAAGAGGAAGGGTCATAGCATTAAATGTCTACATCAAAAAGTCTGAAAGAGCATAAATAGGCATTCTAAGGTCACATCTCAAGGAGCTAGAGAAACAAGAACCAAAGCCAAATCTAGCAGAACAAGAGAAATAGCAAAAATCAGAGCAGATCTAAATGAAATGGAAATAAAAACAATACAAAACATAACTGAAACGACAAGCTGCTGCTTTGAAAAGATAAATAAAATCAATAGATCATTAGCAAGATTTACCAAGAGAAGAAGAGAGAAGATCCAGGCAAGCTCATTGAGAAAGGAAATGGGAGATATTATAAGCAGTACCATAGAAACACAAAAGATCATACAAGGCTACTATGAACATCTTTCTATGCACAAACTAAAAAACTCAGAGGAGATAGATAAATTCCTGAAAATATACAACCCTCCTAGATTAAATCAGGAAGAAATAGAGACTCTGAACACACGAACAGAAAACAGCGAGATTGAAATGGTAATTTAAAAAGTTACCAACCAAAAAAAAAAAAAAAAAAAAAAAGTCCAGGACCAGACAAATTCAAAGTCACAGCTAAATTTTTTCAGACATTCAAAAAATAATTGGTACCTATCCTACTGACACTATTCCAAAAGATAGAGAAAGAGGGAATCCTCCCTAAATCATTCTATGAAGCCAGTATTGCCCTAATACCCAAACCAGGAAAGGATATAATTTAAAATGAAAACTACAAACCAATATCCCTGATGAACATAGATGCAAAAATCCTCAACAAAATACTAGTTAACCGAATCCAACAGCATATCAAAAAGATAATCCGCCATGATCAAGTGAATTTCATACTAGGGATGCAGGGATGGCTTAACATTCAGAAGTCAATAAATGTGATACACCACATAAACGGAATTAAAAATTAAAATAACATGATTATGTCAATAGATACAGAAAAAACTTTTGAAAAAAATCCAGCATCTCTTTATAATTAAAACTCTTAGCATTGCCTCTGAGAACTGGTACAAGGCAAGGATGCCACTCTCACCACTTCTATTTAACATAGTACTGGAAGTCTTAGCCAGAGCAATCAGACAAGAGAAAAATATAAAGTGCATCCAAATCAGTAAAAAGGAAGTCAAGCTGTCACATTTGCTGATGACATGATCTTATACCTAGAAAACCCTAAAGACTCATCCAAACAGCTTTTAGAACTGGTGAATGAATTTGGCAAACTTTCAGGATATAAAATTAATGTACACAAATCAGTAGCTCTGCTATACACCAACATTGACCAAGCTGAGAATCAAATCAAGAAGTCAACCCCTTTTACAGTAGCTACAAAAAAACAAAATACTTAAGAATACACCTAACCAAGGAGGTAAAAGACCTCTACAAGGAAAACTACCAAACACTGCTGAAAGAAATCATAGATAACACAAACAAATGGAAACACAACCCATGCTCATAGATGGATGGAATCATTATTGTGAAAAATGACCAGATTGCCAAAAGCAATCTACAAATTCAATGCAGTTCTCATAAAAATACCACCCTCTTCCTTCACATAACTAGAAAAAAAAAAACCCTAAAATTCATATGGAACCAAAAAGAGCCCATGTAACCAAAGCAATACCAAGCAAAAAGAACAAATCAGGAGGCATTACATTACTTGACTTTAAACTATACTATAAAGCTGTAGTCACCAAATCAGCATGGCACTGGTATAAGAACAGGTATATAGACCAATGGAACAGAGTAGAGAACCCAGAAATAAATCCAAATACAGTCAACTGATTTTTGACAAAGCAAGCAAAAACACAAAGTGGGGAAAGGACACCCTATTAACCAAATGGTACTGGAATAATTGGCAAGCCACATGTAGAAAAATAAAACTGGATCCTCGTCTCTCACCTTATACAAAAATCAACTCAAGATGGATCAAAGACTTAAATCTAAGACCTGAAACCATAAAGATTCTAGAGGATAACATCAGAAAAACCCTTCTAGACATTGGCTTAGGGAGAGACTTTATGACCACGCAAATGCAAAACATTTTTTTTTCTTGCTTCAACCCCAAAGCAATTGCAGCAACAACAAAGATAAATATGTGGAACTTCATTAAATTAAAGAGCTTTTGCCTGGCAAAAGAAATAATCAGCAGAGTGCACAAACAACCCACAGTCTGTACTGAGACTAATATTGAGACTCTATGAGGAACCTAAACAAATTGGCAAGAAAGAAACAAACAATCCTATCAAAAAGCAGGCTAAGGGTATGAATAAACAATTCTTAAAAGAAGATATACAAACGGCCAACAAACATATGAAAAAAATGCTCAACATCTATAATGATCAGGGAAATGCAAAGCAAAACACAATACAATACCATCTTACTCCTGCAAGAATGGCCATAATCAGAAAATCAAAAAATAATAGATGTTGGTATAAATGTGGTGGAAGTGAACCCTTTTACACTGCTGGTGGAAATGTAAACTAGTACAATCACTATGGAAAACAGTGTGGAGATTCCTTCAAGCACTAAAAGTAGATTTACCATTTGATCTAGTAATCTCATTCCTTGGTATCTACCCAGAGGAAAAGAAAGATATTATACAAAAAAGATATTTGCACATGCATGCTTATAGCAGCACAATTCGCAATTGTAAAATATGGTACCAGCCCAAATGCATATTAATCAACGAATTAATAAAGAATATGTGATATATATACACATCATGGAATACTCCTTAGCCATAAAAAGGAATTAAATAATGACATTTACAGCAACTTGGATGGAACTAGACACCATTATTCTAAGTGAAGTAACTCAGGAATGGAAAACTAAACGTCGTATGTTCACAGTCATAAGTGGGAGCTAAGCTGTAAGGACACAAAACCGTAAGAATGATACAATGGTCTCTTGGGGACTTAGGGGAAAGGGTGGGAGTGGGTTGAGGGATAAAAGACTACACATTAGGTACAGTGTACACTGCTAGGGTGATGGGTGCACCATAAATCACCACAAAAGAACTTACTCATGCAACCAAACACCACCTGTTCCCCAAAATTATTGAAATAAACAAAAAATAAAATAAAATAAATGAATATTGAAATCAACATCTAAAAGTCAGGTGAAAGTTAAATAGTATATACTATATATACCTGATGAATATTATAAACTTAAAAGTTATGTTTAGGGCAGTTTTATTACTAGTAGTAATGTTATAACAATATAATGAAAGGACACAAAATTGCATATTCAAAATAAATAGGCTAAATAACTTGAGTTTTTGTGAATAGTTTTAACAAGGTTGACGATTATTTCTTCATTAATTTTTCTTGTGATTTTTAATACTTAATTTTTTCTCCTATAAGCATGACTTATTTTATGACAAAATGAGAAAACAAGCACAATTTTATAATAAAAATTTATTAAGCATTAATTTAGCAAAAATATGAGATTGATTTTAGCCTGGTATTTGCAAAAGGTGGACAGCGAGCAGTTTGATACAAAAATATTCTTAATCAAAAATTGACCTTTACATATAGCAGATTCATAGACACCATAATGCCTTCATTTTCCTAGAGAAAGTAGAAGAAGAGAACATGAGTAACCTGGCTATTAGAGGTAAGATATAAATGTAACTAATCTCTGCTGTGAGAAATACCTTCACAAAAGGGCCACGGACCTGTCATCCCCAAATGGGAAAATCTGTACTAGGGCCTCATTGCCTCAGCATAGAATTAGCAGCTAGTCTAGCATGTGGTACAGGAAAGCCTCATCACAAACAGAGGAGAACATGGCTCAGTAAAAGCGACTTTTGGGTGAAGAGAGACAAACACTGGATATACATCATATTTCCAATGACTTTACTTTCTGCATACATTAGAATCCAATATTCCCCACTCACTGAGTAGTTCCTTGAGAGAAATTAGACATAAAGGATTTTCTAGCTGACCGCTATTGGGCTACCATTACTTACACAACTGTTATGCTATGACTGATGTAATATAAAACCAGGGTTTCACTGGGGGTCACTAAGAAAAGGAAAATAACACAAGCCTCCTCTATAACTAGCGGGCAGCTGACATGCCATCATTATTCTCCATTCTATCCAGACTTTCTGAATAGATGAGCAAGGAGCACCCAAATCCACTTCTAGAATATATTTACCTGAGTTGCTTTTTATGAGTTTTAATTCCCAGGAAAGAGATAGAAATATCGTGTCATGGATAGTCTTTCAATGGTGGGCAACTGGGTCACTACATTTGGTGTCTCAAATGAACGTTGAACCTAAAGTAGTAAAGAAAGCCTTTAGAGATGTTCTAAAAGGAAAACCTGACTTTTTCAGGAGTGAGAAAAGTCATGGTGTGTATTAGGGCTGTAGCTAGGCAATGTAAACAGAAGGTATTTTTAGCTTTTCCTTAGATATAGCACATACACAAATGAATTATTACTCTAAAAAGAATTCCCTGGGTGAGTAAATCTATCAGTCACGTTATTGGGAAAACCCACACTGGTTCTATGTAGCATTTTGGAAGACCCCATCTTTGAATAAACGTGGAATACAGGAAGGATTGTCAAGATGAATTAAGAACTTTGGGATTTCCTATAAAAATTCACAAATGGTTCTCCAAAATTTTCTGGGGCATAACATTGAAAATAAAAGAAGACCCCTACCTTTTGAAAAATTTCTTCTAGATGATGACTCCAAGAATACTCTTTGAAGTAGTAGATAATTTGGGAAATGAAGACAGAGCCACTTATTTCATGCCTCCAAGAAATATTATCTGCAAGTAAAAGGCATCAAAATATTGGAGGATGTGATCTTTTATACATGTGAAAGACTCCTGGAGCAATACCTTTGGGACAAAATCTGATTTTGTTTCTTCGGAGAAGAGAGGAAAACCAATGCTAAATAAAGATGGTACCTCCAGCTTCCATGGCAGACCCAGAAAAAGCCATCATGGACCCTCACTCGTAAATCCCCTTGACTTTTCTAGTAGGCTAGACTGAAGTGATATCCTCTGGGTTTGCAAGTGGTGGGAAAGAGTGTAAGTCCTTTCAGCACTAACTACATAAGAGAAAAATAATACAGCCTTGACATTCCTTGATTCTGGGCCCTTTCTTCATCCTGACTTGTTTCATACTATATATTTTTGTGTACTTTTTGTTATGTTGTATAAAAATATTTTCAGTGAGTGCTTCTGTTTACCATTTCAATATGACCAATTTGCTCCTATAATTTAGAAAAAAAAAGGCAATACTTCTCTAACTACTGCTTTACTTGCAGCCAACTGCTGATTTCTCCTTACTTTTTAAAGTCAAAATTCCAATTCTGTCTATATTCACCATTCCATTTCCCTTATCCTGCTCACTCCTATTAGGCTTCTCCTTCCTATACCTAACATCAACTTTGCCAAATGGCTTTCCCCAAGGTCACCATGACCTCCAAGTTACTAAATCTAATAGTCATTCATCAACCCTTACCTTCATCTGAACTTCATCTGATTCACATCACAAACTGTTGGAACTCCAACAGATTCTTTGTTGGTAAATCTAACAACGCATACCCATGTTCTTTCTTATTCTCTGATTCTACTTTGCGAGTCAAATTTACTGGTTCCTATTTCTCTAGTATTGAACTCTAGGGTAATTTTAACCTCCATTTCAAGTTCTCCTCTTATGTGATTCTCAATTCTTAGATGATTTCATCCATTTTTAGGATATTAAATATTATCCTTAGACCAGCATCTCTCAAAATTTTATCCCACATGCAAATCTCTCCTCTGCAATATACAACTATGCAGCTCCCTACTCTTCATTTCATCTCAAAATATGCCAAAGCACCTCAAAACTTCCTGCAAAACTCCCATTTTAACTAATGTCCCACCATTTACTTGCATGCTGGAGTCACTTCTATCACACCTTATTATTCACCTACCATATATTCACCAAACCACTGGGTGATCACTCATATTATTTTTGTATACTAATGTATACTAATTGCTTCTTAGATACAAGAACTTATTGCATCCCAAGACTATTAGTATCATCTATGGCTTAATATATTGTGCTAGCATTTAACCTGTCCTCATATATCGACTCTTGCTGTACTATAATGTATTCCACACTGAACCCCTGGAATGATCTTCAAAAACAAAGATCTTATCATTTAATTGCTTACAGCCTAGTTGAGTTTCCTATTACTGTTAGTATGAAGGACCATATAAGGCCTCAGGTGTTTCAGTGCCTGCCTCACTCTCCAGACTCTATATTAGCATCTCTCCTCATGCTGTGTTCCAGCCACCCAGCCCCCTCTCCTAAGCTTCTTTTTTGTCTGTAAGTTCTCCATATGCACTGCCTTTCCTGTCTAAAATGTTCCTCTCTTACCCTTGATTTGTTAACTCCTTCATTTCTCAAATGTGAACACATATTTTTTAAGGCTTTTACCAGAGTTAACAATTATTATTTATTCTTGTTAAGTGCCTGCCTTTCTGGGTATAAGCTCCATGAAGTTCAGCAACCATACCTGCTTTAATTATGCATCGTACGTCTTGCACTGAGCCCAGGCCTAGCACAAAATTACATGCGAAAGAAAGAAAAAAAGAAAGAAAGAGAAAGAGAGAGAGAGAGAAAGGAAAGAAAGGAAAGGAAAGGAAAGGAAAGGAAGGAAGGAAGGAAGGAAGGAAGGAAGGAAGGAAGGAAGGAAGGAAGGAAGAAAGAATTTTGCATATTGTATTGTATTTCCCCAAATAAATTAAGTATACTTTCAGAATTTGTACCAGGCCTTATAAACCTCTTTAACTTCCTTTAACAGCTATAAGTGTAGAACTTATTTTTCAAATAAATCTTATTAAAACTCGAATACATGACAAAGGGAAGCCACTTTAGTTGTTTTTTCCCCAGGCTGGACTCAGAATGTCCTCTAGCCCCTCAGGGCTCACATGCAGCCACAAACAACAGCCCTAATCACAACAAAGCTTTTAAGAAAGGCAGAAAGTCAGGCCCCACCCCAGATGTACTGAATTAAGAAATCTACTGAATAAGCAAACTACTGAACAAGAAATCGAGTGATTCCTATGTTCATTAAAATTTGAAATCCATAAATTAGAGCATTTAGAACTGTAAACTGTGCAAAGGAGTATTTAAAAATTGCTCCTGTTATCCAAATCATTGATAGAATAATATTGTGGATGATTGTTAAAAGAGATCTGCAATTGTGACCATGAGTGGTCAAGAATATTCTCTATTTTTACATTGCATTGTGACTTTCCAGCCAAAGGACTGATTTTTTATTCATTGACTTCATTATCCAAAATTAGTTAACATTTAGGCATTTAAATGTTAACTAGTTTCCTGAAACTAGATTAATAATAATAGGCCAAGAGTTACTGGGATGTGTGAAGCAAGCATAATGGTTTCAGTGGTTGGCTTCTTTAATTGCTGGTAAGTGACTGTGGAGCTACACTGTGAGAAAATGATACCTTTCTCTGCCATTGCTACATTCAAAAAACAAAATCAGATAACACCTCACTTTTTGTAGTTAGATTATTCCAGGTCTGGATGCTCACCAAAGTCCTTCCAAAGTCCTGTCAACTTTGAACGTTTCTTCCCAAATCAAGATTTATAGCTTTCTAATTATGAAAGTCTCAGCATTTTAAATCTTTTCTCCACCTAAAATATCCTAGTAATTAGAGAAGAAATGCTCTTATCAGGGATAAGATATAATCATAGCCAAGTCGACTATCTAGAAACCTACAAAGAAATCTAGAAACTATTCTCTCTGAAATCACTTATGTGGTGTGGAAGATTTGAAAGCAATAAAGTCCTTTTCCACATGAGCCTTTGTGACAGCATCATTGCAGATGTTACTTTGCACGAGCTGACCATGTGTATCTGCACTGGCTTTTCCGCTGTCAGTGGTGAACCAAACAATCCCAGCACCATCTGGGAGAGACATTATGTCTTATTAAAGAGGAGATACTTATAAATACACACATACACATACACACACACATATGCACACACATACACATATGCACACACATATACATACGCACATACACATATGCATAGACATACACATACACACACAAATGCACACACATGCACACACATACACACATATATATGCATACACATATACACACATACACATGCACATACGCATATGCATATGCATACACACAGGCTCTCTCTTTTACAATGATATCTTTACTTAAGCACATTTTCTCATGGCATTACTTAAAAATGCAAGTACCTTACTACTAGAAATACTGCCTCACTTACCGGGAACAAAACAGAGCCCACTTGAGTTTAGAATAACCATGTTGACAACATCGTTCCAGAAGATTGGGATATTTCTAATTATTCTACTTACAGTTTCTTTAAAAAATGGTATGGATTTAATACAGTTTCGAAGTGCACTGGACCTAGGAATAGTACTGAAATGTTTCTCTTGCCCATCCCTAGGAAAATGAAGTATAAACACCAGGCTAATTTTAAAAGTGCACAGCCACTCCCGGCAGTCTCAAAATCAAGATTTATAGCTTTCTAATTGGAGACTCACTGCCTCGGCAGGCTTGCATGATGATGACCTTGGGTTTGTCTCTCAGACTCCGGCAGTTACGGTTGTTGAAAATTTCGAAGATGGTGTCACGTGAAGAACATCTGGCTCTTGATCCCAGTGCTTAGTTCCACAGATTCCATTCAGGACGCCATGTGACATAAACACCAGGAATGTGCTGTCCGAGGACTGGTGCTCTGGGCGAGCAGCAAACTGCCTTAGGGCTGTTTCTATTTCCTGAAAGAGACCCTTGAGTCACTATCAAGGAAGTCTCCACATGCACGTAGTTTGTACTCAAATAGTAGGTGGGGTTCACAAAAATGAGCCAGTACTAAAGAATCAGATGGTTTAGACTGAATGGGATTATAAGATAAATAGTGTTCTGACATAAAACTAGAAAGTTTAACAGTATAGAATATTAAAACTAGTAGGGTTTTTATGTAGTATCTTGCCCAGTGGTTTTCAGTAAAACCTTAGGTTTCTGAAGATGCTGGGAGATGGAATAAAATGAAGGCCAAGTGAGATGACAAGACACCAATAGGGCCACTTTGCTTTAATCTGTTTAACAATGGTGTTCCTGTAAGTTTTATTTAAAAGACAAAAATTGACAAATATTAAAAATATGAAATTCCTTCACTATGGAGCAGCAGAAAGTTAGTTTAAAATGGTCTGTCTAAAGTTATGCAAAACAGAGCTAGAAACACAACTGTTTCATTACATATTTGTGTGTGTGTGTGATTTTTTCCCCATATACCTGCCTTTACATTTAGACACTTAGTATTGACATTATAAAAATCTCACAAGATAATTCTGTAGGTATCAGACATTTCAGAGTGCAGAGCTTTTGTCATACCCAGACCATCAAGTAGTCGCTGTCTCCCAGATTATGAACATCAGAAAGACCTAATATTTTCACTAAAACTCTGCTATGTAGAATTTCTCTACATACACACACACACACACACACACACACACACACACACATGCATATGCTATAAGACGGTGCATTAGAGAAGGCTGAAATCCAGCGGATCCTATTCTGGAGAAAATATAATTCCTATAACATCATACATCTTGTTCTTACAGCTGCCAATTAAGAGGTTGAAAACGATCTAAAAGATTTAAAAAAAAATACAAAATAAAAAGTAATAAAAAAAGCAGCTTGTTCTGCTCTCTGGAGCCATTCCCCGAGCTGTGAGATTCTCTTCTATAACCACCGAGTAGCCAAGGTTTTCAAGTAGATCTTGTATCCCCAAAAGGTCAAGTTCAGAACCATTTCGATTATGAAGATAGTGGAATTCTTTGTTGCAGATTACGAGGGCCAGGCGTGTCCGGCCCTCTTTCTCCATCACTGGATATAT
Source organism: Piliocolobus tephrosceles (assembly GCF_002776525.5). Classification (NCBI taxonomy): domain Eukaryota; kingdom Metazoa; phylum Chordata; class Mammalia; order Primates; family Cercopithecidae; genus Piliocolobus; species Piliocolobus tephrosceles. The sequence continues at coordinate 94,746,963 of NC_045446.1, forward strand.
CTGCAAATGATACACACAGAATGACTTTCCCCAGACCTTTTCTCTTTTGCCTGCAAAGTTCATACACAACAGGCCAATATAAATATATATATAGTAAGTGACACAAAGTTTCTGCATGAAAATACACCCTCATGAAGAAAGAGGCAGAAAACCAGACTGAAAGCATGTATGAGGTGTAAGTGTTCACTGTACGAAGTTGGCTTCAGTTAGGTGGTGGAGAGGAGTTTAGACTGTGTCCCAAAGTGAAATTGAAGAAACAGAAAATGTAATGTGAAGACCAATCAGTTAGATCATTTCCTGATCTTAAGGCCTTTGTGATGAGAGTTAAAGCATCCCAGTAAGTCCCCAGTGTCTTGTCTGAATGAGTAATCTTGTGTCTCCCTATTTCAAAGCATATCACCTCATCTGCCCCTTTTCGTCTTCAGTTCATGGAAATGAGCATGAGGGCAAAGCTTTAACCTGCCACTGGGTTGGGCACCCTGGATTTCCAGAGGAGCTGAAAGAGAAAAAATTGTGTAGCTCATTAAGCAGTAATGTCTGCTGCCTTGCAACCCTGCAGACCCTTTTGCTAGGCTCTCATTCCTCAAAGCTGCTTGCTGCCAGTCCATGAAAAAGTTTTACAAAATGAGAAAATTGCTTCATATTTAAAATGCCTAAAACAAAAATACTGAGTACATCCCTATTTTCCTTCTGCTTCTTACTGATCTCGTCACAAATTTCTATGTTTTTGTTAGTGTTCATGGCATGGACTAATCTTTCAGACCCAACACATTAGCATTATGTAAACACAGAAACTAAGATTTTAAAGGAAGTGTGATGTTTGTCTAGCCTAGTGGAATCACTACTCAGATATTTGTATGTCACTTGAAATATCCCTTATTTATTATTACCATTCTCTGAGACATCTCCCCTTTCATGGAACTCAAAACATTCCAAGGCATTCTTGAACAGTTATGTGTATTATGGACTGTGTACCTTCTCGGTGTTGATAGGTATTTCCCACCTCAGAATCATACGAAAAACATGATTCATTTCCCTGTAAAAGCCCATGAATTCTTCCATGACCTCAATATGTCTTTCCCTATGTTTCATTCTTACATGAAAATACCCTCAACATAAACAACTATTGCATTGTACTTTAATTGTGTTTACTTACTATAACCCTAATTAGGATAGAGAAGTCGACTTTTATATTTGTGTTTCCAGTATATAGAATTGTATCTGGAAAGATTGCTAGTTTATAAATTTTATTCGTAAATAGTTATCCTCAAATACTTGAAAATATCTACAAGGTCTCCTCTGGTTCTTTGTTCCCTTAGGGCAACAAAGCTATATCTTATCATAGTTTTGCATAAGAAATATTACATCTTTTAACCACCAAATCTATCAATTTGCCTACATCTCTGCTCACCTCCTCTACTTTGTCTTTTACTACATAAAACACGTGTCCTTCCTCCTATCTAAGATCAGTGCCTCTACCTGAGCTCTAAAATCCATCCCCTCCCACCAACAAGGGTATTTCTCAGGTATTTATTCACCTTCAGATTCTATGTCATCATTCTCTTCCTGTTTTTCCCACAGGCTTATTCATATTGACATTAGCATGCCTTAGTATCTATATTTTAAAAAAAAACAAACAAAATAACCTTCCTGTTTCCTTGCCAATTATTATCCCATTTCACTACTTCACTTTTCTACACAATGCCTGAAAAGCATTTTTTATGCTATTTCCAATTTTTTTGTCTTATGTTTTTTGTATGCGATCCAATCTATTATCCTCAATCCTTAAATAAAATATAGTTATCAAACTACCATTATTATATGTTCATTTCTTAGCATTCACATGGCATTTTATAGGCTTCTGTAATGCTGCATTTTCCAGCCATTCTTCCTAAATCTGTCTGTCTTAGTGGTTGGTTCTTCCTCTCCCACAATGCCTCCAAAAGTTGTGTTTTTCTTTGCCAGACACTGTTATCCTCTGTCAATGCTCTTTCCCAGGTGGCATCTTCCAGTCTCAATCTTTTAAATACTATCTACATGCTCACGAGTCTCTAGATTTTTCCTAGTCCAGATTTCTCTGTGAGACCATCCATTTGCCTATTCAACGTCCACCACTGGAGGTACCACATGTTCCAAAGGAAACATACAAAACAGGACTCCTGATATTGTGCATTCCTTCAAATCTGTGTCTCCTGCACACCTGTTTTCTCTGACTCAGTAAATGGCACCATACACCCCAGTTGCCAAGTCAAAAACCTAGTCATTATTAATTCTTTCCTTTCTTTCACATCCCATATCCAACCTATTAGTCAATTTCCATTGATTCTGCTGCCAAACTAGGTCTCAAATTTAACAACTTTTCATCAACTCTATTGCCACAAAACCAGTTTAAAAGCTATTGTTTTCCCAACTGAAATATTTAAACCACTTTCAACTGGGCTTTTTGATGCGATACTTATCCTATCACTCCTCGTTTAACAACTTCTAAGGTAGTGTAAATGAAGGCAAAATTCATTATTTATCATTTTTCTGCTGTTGACATTAAGACATGCCCTTGCAGTTACAACTTACTTGGCTCAATTAGCATGTAATGATTTCAACATTGGCAGTGAAATTAAGGGGAAAATTGAGAGTATGGAAGGAAGAAAGTAAAAGGAAAGAAGGAGAAAAAGAACAGAGGAAAAAAGAGAAGAGGAAAAAACAGAAACAAGAAAAAGGATGTCATTGGGAAAGAAAATAAAACATGATATGAAAGGGAAAATGAAAGAGATGGATAAAGGAAAATGGGAGATTAACAGCTCTCTTTCAACTTGAGGGTTGTTATTCTTAAAAAAAACTCTCAGTTGGAAACACCTTATTTACATTTTGGTAAAAGGGAGTACCAAGTTCTTACTCAGAGAGGGCAATTTATTATATGTCATATTACTTCTGCTTTTTAATGTCAACTTATTTTATGTAAACTAAGATAAAACTTAGCTTTCATAAAAACATTCTTTAATACTTATACAAGTTTAAGCACTTGTTTTAGGAATGCATGTTAACTGTAATAGTTGGCTAGGAAGAGCAGAGGCTATGTAACTCTCCTGGAATTTGTAAGGATCGTCGGTTACTAATAAACAGTTGTCCAAAAAAAAAAAAACCCTGCAATGTTTTATATTGCAAATAAAATCCTGACTCTTTAATAGCTCCATTATACTCCCTCTAATTTCCTACTCTCCAGTCAGATTGGCTGTGACCCTCTTACACAGCAAGAGAATTACTGTCTCAGGGTCCTTGCTCTCATTTCCTCTTTCTAGAGAACACTTTTGTTTCAGAGTTTGGGACAACTCCTTCCCCACCGTTCAAGTATGTACTGAAATGCCACCTCTGGGGAGTGGTCATGACTAAACCCCACCGTTCAAGTATGTACTGAAATGCCACCTCTGGGGAGCGGCCATGACTGGCTCACTGGCCTTTTCCTGATGCATGTTCAATAATTGGGAATATACTCATTTATATATTACAGTCTGGAGTAGGAATCAGCAAACCATGGCCTGTGGGTCAGATTCAGCCCAACGCCCGTTTTTATAAATAAAGTTGTACTGGATGCACACCAACACACCCATCATGTACTTATGGTCTATTGTTGTTTGTGAGCGACGATAGATGATTTGAGTCATGACAGAGGTCACACGGTCCAGAAAGATTAGCATGTTCATTGTCTATCAAAGAAAAAATGTAGCAACCCATGTTCCAGAGAGAAGGAAACATCTATACCCCACTAACCCATGAATTCCCTATTCCTTCCCTAAATAGAAATGTAGATTTCCAGACATTTCTTTCTGGGGCAAAGCCACAGCTAAGCAAAAGATAATGGATATCCCCTATTGTACATTCTGTATCTGGGAATGACTCTAACGTCCACATTGTGCGACCAGAGTAGTCCAGAATAGCTAAAAGCTATCAGCCTTTAATAATGTCTCCAGCACCATATGTGTATTTAACAAATATTTATTGAGCACCTATTATGTGTCAGGTATCATTTCTATGTATTTAGGATATATTCATGAACAAAGCAGACAAAGACCCCCCACATGGTGGAGTTAACATTTCAGCAGAGGGAGACATAATAATATAATGAATAAGTAAATTGTATGGAGTGATGAGAGTGAGTATTGTTAATAATAAATGTATACAGCAGTGTAAAAGTAATTAGGATTGATCAGAGTATTTTGTAGCATTAAATAAGATAGACAGGAAGCCGGGATTGGTGATTCATGCCTGTAATCCCAGCACTCTGGGAGGCTGAGACAAGAGGATCACCTGAGATCAGCAGTTTGAGACCAGTCTGGGCAACACCGTGAAATCCCGTCTCCACTAAATTTTGGTATACACACACACACACACACACACACACACACACACACACACACACACATATATATATAAAATTTTGGTATACAAAAAAGGCATGGTGGAGGGTGCCTGTAAAATCTGTCATTCAAGAGGATGAGGCAGGAGAATTGCTTGAACCGGGGAGACGGAAGTTGCAATGAGCTGAGATGCACCATTGCACTCCAGCCTGGTAACAAGAGCAAGCAAAAGTCCGTCTGAAAAATCAAACAAACAAACAGAAAACCGGTGAGGAAGGTCCTAAGATGGGGAAATTTTATTCTCCACTTGGAGAAGGGAAAAATAAAGAAGACAAAAACTGCATAAGAATTGAAGAGAAAGAATGAGTTACTAGCTCTTAGCCCCACAATACTCACCTAAACTCAACTGTTTTTCGGGATTGCACAGGTGGTCCCTACACATTTTGCCTGCAGTTTGAGCTGTCTCAGTGATATCATCAACCAGGTTTTCAGCGTTGTGCACTATGATTTTCACACACTTTCCTAGAGTGTGTAACTCTTAGGTATTTAACACATTATTTTCCACCGAGTCATCAAAAATGCCATCCAGAACGGTCCTGACCAGCGACTTCACCATGTGGACCCGAACACCTTTGGATGGTTTCTCATCTGTGAGAATGATAGAATCTTAGATATGGACAGAAGTTTGGATAGCCCATTCTAGGGTAGTGGTTCCCAAATTTTAACGTTCATAAGAATCACCTACAAAGCTTAGTAAGCAGCGCTTCCTGCACCCTAGTCCAAACAATTTTTATTTGATAGGTGAGAATGAGCTCATGAATTTTCATTTCTAACAATTTCTCATGGATGCTAAAGCCTCTGGTGCAAAGACCACACGTGGACAATCTCCTGTCTTGTTCAACTCTCTCCATTTTCATAGATGGTGAAATAGATTCAGAGAAGCAAAGTGAATTCGCTAAGGAACTTAGTGACAGCTGACTCAGTTTAGTCCTTGCATTTCCTACGATCTCTTCAATTTCTTTCTCTTTTATCAATAAATAGTTTGAAAAGACATTGCATTAACATGTGCAGCAGTAAAACATAAATGCATTCATCTGTAAAATAACACCTTTTTTTGTTTCCTTTATCAAAGCTGGCAGGGAAGCTCGGCATGCAGAGACTGAGAGCACATATTGTAGCTGACCCATTTGCTGCTGTATGTGAAAGTTCACACAGAGAGCAGAAATGTGCAGGAAATGCAAGTTACCCTGTTCAACCACCCGGCTTCTCACCCTCACTCTAACAGAACATTTATAAAATGGGTGAGAATTGCAGGTCAGGATAAGTTAAAAGAAGAGTCCAAAATCAAAGGAAAAGCTTAAGAACAGAGATCCAGATGTTTCTACATTTCTCTTTCATTTGAGACATTGTAACATATTCATGAAGACACTTGGTTCGCATTTTTAGTGCTGTGACCCAACTCACATATCTCCCGCCACACCCAGAGTAAAATAATTAGGTTTTGGGAGACCCTCTCCACTCTGCTTTCTTCTTTCCCTTGAATATAACTTTCTCGAAGGACAGCCATAAACATTAGAAAAACTGAAGCCACTCACCAGCCATGGCTGCTCCTGCTCCCTGGACAGGAAAAAGCTATGAAAGCAAAAGCAATTTCAACAGCCTTGCTCTCCTCTCAGCGGACCAGCTTGTTGATATTGCCCTAAATGGAAAACTTCAGGTCCTCAAATTCTCTTTTTCTTTGCCAAGGTAAAACTAGACTCCTGATCTCATGTATAACTGTTTTCCTTTAGAAAATAGGAAGCAGAAAGTGTTTTTTTTTTTTCTTTTTAACATAACAAAGTGAACAGAATGAAATCATGTACACTTGCATGAGAACCCGTCTCTGTGTTCTTTCCCGTCTATTTTTAACACTGTTAATAAATCAAATTACACCTCTGTTTGTCTCTCTGGTGCCATCAGCCACTAAATGGTCAGGAGTCTTTACTTCACTGATACTTACTCAACCCCAGAAGTGTGATTTTGGAAGATAGGGGAAAGAGGCTGACTGAGGACTGCCTAATGGTGATACTCCTTTCACTATTTGAGAAACCCACATAAGTGAGTTTTCTTCTCTTTCCTGATCCACTCATTTTTAAATTGGGATGTTGTTTTTTCCACAAGATCAATGTATTTTTGTTCATTAAATGAACAAGAGACTCTTTCACTTATTTTTGAAACAGATATATGTGTGCCATTAACATCAAACAACAGAAAAGTTTATAAAATGGAAAAATATAGATTCTTAAATTTCACATGACAAGGTAATCACAATGATACGTTTAGCTTGTATCTGTGTGTAGTATTTTAAACAATTTTATAAAACACTTAATGCAATACTGATTTTATCTATGGCTCTAATCATTGGCCTCCTAGCATTTTTTGGCCTTTACTTCATTCTGAACTGGACTTATGAGTTGGCTTTGGCCAACATGATGGAGCAGAGGAATCTGATGGAGTGTCCAGTCTGAGTTTTACAAATCCTTGTGCCCTTCTTCCTCCTAAACACCTGAAACTAAATGAGAATGAGCCTGGGCTAGATTGCTAGCTGAATAGAGACCTCATGTGGAGAAGAGCCCAGTCATCTCAGCCTAGGTCATCCTAGACCTGCCTCCAGCCAGGTGTTTTCCCAACTTATCAGGTATCCCAGCCTTGTCAGCAGAGATGCCTACCCTACACATAGATGGTCTCAGACACAATCCCAGCAATGACGAAAAGAAACATTCAGCTGACCGGCCACCTTGTAACAATAATAAATGCTTCTTGTGTGAAGCCACTGTATTTCGGGGCGTTTTGATACTCAACACTAGATAACTAACAGACACATAATCACCTACAGATTTTTTTCTATAGTGGCAGTATCTTAAAATTATATTGCTGATAATTTGCTTAATTTAACTTCCACAATACGTGACAAACATTTTAAAAAATCAACACATGAAATACTATCTGAGTTTTGATGGCTGTATACTATTTAAAATGTGGATAGATTATAATTTTAAAAAGTTTTGTCAGTAGTACAGAAAAGACTGCAATAAAAATCAGATTTTTATGATTTTTATCTTTGGTCCCACAAACTAGGTATAATTTCTCTAAGTTATTTGCCTTACTTTTTAATGAGAATCTTTGGAACAACCAATAATGCCTGTTTGATCTATTTAATGATATAAAGATTACAAACAATGCTATTAACTGTCTCATATGAAAAATGAAATGTAGCTCATTCACACTGCCAGTTCTTTCTCCTATTCTATCTAATATTTGATAATAGTGTAATTTCCAATTATTTCCTTGATTCATTTTGAAATATAATATACTTAACTCACACTTCTTCTTTCATCAATTTTGCATAGTAGCTTAATTCTCCTCTGTGTAAGTTGATCAGAGTTTCCCGGGTACAATTTACTCCATCTCTTCGCACCTCCACACCATTTTTTCCCCATTTCCTATTGTAGTAAAAATACATACTCCCAAACTGACCATCTTAACATTTTTACATGTAGTGTTTGGTGATACTAAATACATTCATAATATCATAACAGTCACCCCCGTCTACCTCCAGAATTCCTCTTTATCTTGTAAAACTGAGATTCTATATCATTAAATAATACCTCCCCATTTCTTCCTCCCCGCTGTCCCTGACCATCACCATTGTACTTTCTCTCCTTATGAATAGGATACCCTAGGTACCTTACATGTAAGTGAAATCATACAGTGCTTGTTTTTCTGTTGCTGCCTTATTTCACATAGCCTAGTGTTCTCAGGGTTCATTCATATTGCAACAAATGTCAGAACTTCATTTTCAAGGCTAAAATTCCGTTATGAGTGTATACCACATTTTGCTTATCCATTTATCATTTATTGGTTAGTTGGGTGGCTTCCACATTTTGGATATTGTGAACAATGCTGCTGTGATTGTGGGTGTATAAATACATCTTTGAGATCCTGCATTCAATTATTTTAGGTACGTACCCATAGATGGAATTTCTGGATCATAGGGTAACTCCACTTCTGATTTGTGCAGAACTGTCATACAGCTTTCCACAATAGCTGTACCAATTGAAATTCTCACCAACAGATCACAGGGTTCTAATTATTCTACATCCCTACAAACACTTGTTATTTTCTGTTTGTTTGTTTTGATGGGAGTCATTCTAATGCGTATGAGGCGCTATGTCACTATAGTTTTCAGCATCATCTGCTTTCATCCTATTGTTGGGACTAAGTCGCAGTCGGTTTTCTTAATTGGATATTACACAAGCCATAAAGATCAAAAATCCGGTTAGCTTCTTCCACTTCATTTAGACTCACCCACCGTTTTCAGTGAAATTATATTCTCTATTAGAAAAAGAAAAAGACACAGTTCATTTGTCTTCACCTTTATTGAAATACAAAATGTTAAGCATGCAATCTGTACCAGTAAAGGTGTTTCTTGAAGTTGATAAAGGAGGGTTGGGCTGCTTATAGTTTCCTGCTGGAGAGAGAAAGAAAAGGTCAAGATGGTCACCCCTTGCTGCCTTCTTCCCATTCCTCATCATGATTCTTCTTCCATCCTCTTCCATGTGCTCTTGACACTTCCCTTGACTTCCGTCTGTGACCTGTTAATCTTTTCACTAAAACGTGATCTTCATAAAATCTAAGTAAAATTATGTTACTTCTTTCTTCTAAAGCACTAGAAAGGCTTCTTGTCTCACTGAGATAGTAATTTTTAAAGGGTTACCATGTGATAACCAAGAACCATGAGATCTGGCTTCTCACTGCTTCTCCTAATTTGTCTCTGCCATTTTCCCCACTCACATTCTCTTTTGGTCACACTGTGTCCTTGCAGTTCTTTAAACATGTTTAGTGCATTGCTACCCTAGGGCCTTTGCACTGGCTATATTCTGTGCTGGGACACTTTTCCTGAATAAGAACCATATGGTTCACTTTCCAACTCTGTCCATTCTTTGTTCTCATTTCATTATTTCAAGGAAGGCTTTCCTGAGTGAAATATCTATAGGAGTACAGCATCCATCATTTTGTATGTTTCTTTGTCTTCATTTATTTTTCCTCTTATTTTATTTTATTTATTTATTTATGTTAAGTGGGGGCAGGTAAGAGTTATAGAGAAAATAACATAGGAAGCAGTGGGAATAAGGAATGCCCCACATTGGGAAAGGAGGAGCAAGCCTTTCCTTCTGCAGTTCTCCATTGAAAGATTGACTTTTTTATTCCTTTTCACATGCCTTTATGGATCATAGCACAGTCTGTAAACACATATTTGTTCATTAACCCACATTTTCAGTATCTGTATCTCCCACCAAAATGTGAGTCCTAGATAGGCTGATGTCATGCATGCCTCATGTACCCTTCTGTCACCAGGATGGACCCAATGACCTAGCAGACCACTCTCAGTTTTTATTCATTTCATAAATGAAGTAATTAAAATTATTTCAAAATATTTTTCATTCTCTAAAACTTAAGAACTTGTAGCCTAATACGTAAAGATTATGGTTGGCATTATTTTGTTTTACTTTGATCTCCTGGAATTTTTTTTTTTTTCCCTAAACCATATTTTAAACACTTGAATGACAGAAACTAGGTATCCCTCTACTTTCCCTTGACTGACAAAGATTGTTTTTTCCCTCCTTTTCCTTTTCCTGCTCTGTGGTCCCCATACCTTCTTCTATCCATCTGTCTCTTCTCTTTTTGATCACTCAGTTTTTGTTCCTCTACTCACGTAAAATCACAAATTCTGAAAGGAGTTTAATCTAACAAGCCTCCTTTTATTTCCTCATAAGAATTAACCTGATAGTTTGTATTTCCTGTTTAAACTGTGTTATTGGATCCTGACAGTGTCTTCCCCTTTCTGTCTCATTGTTGTCTTAACCTTTGGTGGAGATAGTGCTGAAGAAACCCTCTTCTCTACTCCGTGGCATGCTTTCCTTTAGCTACCTAATATGGCCGTAATATTTAATTTTTACAAAGAGTGAAACTTTACCTCTGCATTTTGATATTCCCTGAAAAAATGCTGATTGTAGAAGCAATCTCAAGCTGTAGTAGAATTAATGTGTGATTGTACAAAAGAGATATGCCCAGAAGAATAATTAGTAAAAGGAGAAAGTAAAAGACAGTGAGGTGTTGAAATCTGAAAGTTTCAAGAGGTCAGAAATTCACCTTAACTTTTTGAGTTTAGGATTAGTAAAGGCTCATGATTGCGACCGAACTGGTTGTTCTTCCAGTCCTTCAAAATCTTCACAGCACTGAGTGACTGATTTGACCCTAAACTCTTTTTCCTTGCACAATGCCGGTGATGCAGGTGCATAATTTTGCATTCAGTGCACTGTAGTGTTTCCTCAGAGTTGTATGTTCTGTCTGCTAATACTTCTATGTTTGTTGACTGTCATACCTTCTCAAGGAGACTGTGAGCTATTAGGGATCAAGGGTTTAATAAAAATTTACTTAGTATTTCTCAATTCCCTTTGCTAAAGGTACAAATATGCAGATTCTCTTCATGGATTTTTCAATAGTAAACTCTAGGATTTGGGAAAAAAAGATCCCTTTTTCACATCATGCTGCCACTGTCATAACTGTCTTTCTTCTCCCCATCTCTCCTGCTGAGTTCTAAATTCTTTGAAGTCAGGTACCTGCTATAATTTATATCTGTGTTCCTAAAGGAGAAAACCTAGAAAATGGTTTATTAAGGGAAAAAATGGTGCTATTAGCCAGTTCAGGTCTTAGGAATCAACTCTAAAGACTCTAAATCCATAACCCGTTCTACGTTTCAGCTCCTGTTTTTCCAGGGGGTAAAAAACAACAACAAAAATGTAATTTATACATTCAGTGCAATTTCCATCAAACTACCATTGACATTCTTCACAGAATTAGAAAAAAACTACTTTAATTTCATGTGGAATCAAAGAAGACCCCGGCTAGCCAAGACAATCTTAAGCAAAAGAACAAAGCTGGAAGCATCAAGACTACAGTAACCGAAACAGCATGATACTCATACCATAAAGATATATAAACCAATGTAACAGAACAGAGACCTCAGAAATAACCCCACACATCTACAACAATCTGACCTTCTACAAACCTGACAAACACAAGGAATGGGGAAAAGATCTCCTGTTCACTAAATGGTGCTGGGAAAACTGGCTAGCCATATGCAGAAAACTGAAATTGGACCTGTCCCTTACCCTTCATACAAAAATTAACTCAATATGGATTAAAGGCTTAAATGTAAAACCCAAAACAATAAAAACCTTAGAAGAAAACCTAGGCAATGCCATTCAGGACATAGACATGGGCAAAGACTTCATGGTGAAAAAGCCGAAAACATTTGCAACAGAAGCCAGAATTGACAAATGGGATCTAATTACACTGAAGAGTTTCTGCACAGCAACAGAAACTATCATCAGAATGAGCAGGCAAACTACAGAATTGGAGAAAATTTTTGCAATCTACCCACCTGACAAAGGTCTAATATCCAGAATTTACAAGGCACTTACATGAATTTACAAGGAAACCAACAAACAACCCCAGTAAAAAGTGAGCAAAAAAATATAAACAGACACTTCTCAAAAGAAGACATTTATACAGACAACAAACATGAAAAAAAATCTCAACATCACTGATCATTAGAGAAATGCAAATCAAAACCACAATGAGATACAATCTCATGCCAGTCAGAAAGGCGATTATTAAAAAGCCAAGAAACAATAGATGCTGGTGAGGCTGTGGAGAAATAGGAATGCTTTTCCAGTGGGAATGTAAATTAGTTCAATAATTGTAGAGGACAGCGTGGTAATTCCTCAAGGATCTGGAGCCAGAAATACCATTCAACCAGGCAATCCCATTACTGGGTATATACCCAAATGAATATAAATCAATCCACTATAAAGACATATGCGCACATATGTTTATTGTAGCACTATTTATGATAGCAAAGTCATGGAACCAGCCCAAGTGTTCAGCAATGATAGAGTGGATAAAGAAAATGTGGTACATATACACCATGGAATACTATGCAGTCATTAAAAGGAATGAGATCATGCCCTTTACATGGAAGAAGCTGAAGGTCATTACCCTCAGCAAACAAAAACAGAAACAGAAAACCAAACACTTCATGTTCTCAATCAAAAGTGGAAGTGGAACAATGAGAACACATGAACACAGGGTGGGTAACAACACACACCAAGGCCTTTTGCGGGGTGGAGGGGAAAGGGAGGGAACATAGAAGACAAGTCAATAGGTGCAGCAAACCACCATGGTACATGTATACCTATGTAAAAAAAACTGCACGTATTGCACATGTACCCCAAAACTTAAAGTAAGATTAAGAAAGAGCCCTCTATGACAAACTCATAACCAAATTCATAGCCAATTGTAGTGAATGGGCAAAAAGTGGAAGCATTCCTCTTGAAAACCAGCACAAGACAAGGATGGCTTCTCTCACTATAACTATTCCACTTAGAACTGGAAGTTCTAGCAGAGTGATCAAGCAACAGAAGGAAATAAAAGGCGTCCAAATAGGAAAAGAAGTATATCCTCCAATATACAAAATTTGGTAGCATGCATGTAATGTATCTTTATAATAGAATGATTTATATTCCTCTGGGTATATATACCCAGTAATCATACATACTATTCTCTACGTGTGATATTTTCATCTGGTTCTGATATCAAGGTAATATTAGTCTCGTAAAGTAAACTGAGAAGTGTTTACTCCTCTCATAATTTTTGTGAAAATAAAAGTCAAAACAGAGTGAAGGGTGGCAAGGTTGTGAAGAAAAAGGAATGCTATCCAGCACGATGGCTCATGCCTGTAATCCCAGCACTTTGAGAGGCTGAGGCAGGTGGATCACTTGAAGTCAGGAGTTCGAGACCAGCCTGGCCAACATGGTGAAACCCCATCTCTACTAAAAATATAAAATGTAGCCAGGAGTGGTGACACATGCCTGTAGCCCCAGCTGCTTGGGAGGCTGAGGCAGGATAATCACGTGAACCTGGGAGACAGAGATTGCAGTGAGCCAAGATTGTACCACTGCATTACAGCCTGTGAGAGAGAGTAAGACTCCATCTCAAAAATAGATAGATAGATAGATAGACAGATAGATAGATAGATAGATAGATAGATAGATAGATAGATAGATGAGGAATGCCTATACATTGTTGATGGGAACATAAATTAGTTCAGCCACTGTGGAAAGTAGTTTGGAGATTTTTGTATCCAAAGAAATATAAATCATTCTATTATAAAGATACATGCAAGCAATGTTCATTGCAGCACTATTCATACTAGAAAACACATGGAATCAACCCAAATGCCCATCAATAATAGAATGGATAAAGAAAAGGTGGTACATATACACCATGGAATACTATTCAGCCCTAAACAGGAATGAGATCATGTTCTTTGCAGGGACATGGACATAGATGGAGCTGGAAGCCATTATCCTCAGAAAACTAACACAGAAACAACCAACCAAAAAGTGCATCTTCTCACTTATAAGTGGAATATGAACAATAAGAACACATGGACAACAGGGAGGGAAACAAGACACATTGAGGCTTGTGAGGGGCTCAGGGGAAGGGAGAGCATCAGGAAGAATAGCTAGTGGATGCTAGACTTAATACCTAGGTGATGGGTTGATCTCAGCAGGAAACCACCATTTCCTTTGTAACAAATGTGAACATCCTGCACATGTATCTCAGAACTTAAAATAGCTTGAAAAAAGGAAAAAGAACTTAAAACAGAACTGCCAGGGAAGCAAAAAACACTTCCAAACTCACTCTACAAGTACAATATTACTCTGATACCAAAACCAAACCAAGATACATAAAAAAAGAAAGAAAATTATTGGCCAATATGATTGATGAATATTGATGCAAATACTAGCAAATTCAACAACACATTAAAAAATTATTCCTCATGATCAAGTAAGATTTATCCTAGGGATGCAAAAATGCTTCAACATATGTAAATCAATTTATTGTAATACATTGTATCAACAGAAGAAAGAACAAAAAACATATAATCATTTCAATTGATCCTGAAAAATCATTTGACAAGATTAAAAATGCCCTCATCATGAAAATTCTCAAAAAACCAGGTAGAGAAGAAATACTTCAGAATAATAAAAACTACTGTATACAACAGACCCAAACATAGTATTATACTGAGCGGGAAAAACTGAAAGCCTCTTCTCTAAGATCAAAAACATGGCAAGGGGGCCCACTTTCAACACTGTTATTCAACATAGTGTTGGAAGTTCTAGGCAGAGCAATTAGACAAGATAAAGAAATAAAGCGCATCCAGATTGGAGGGGAAAAAGTAAAATTATCCTTGTTTCCATATTATATGTTCTTATATTTGGAAAAACCTGAGGACTCCACCAAAAAATCTATTATAGCCAATAGACAAATTCAGTAAGATTGCAGGATACAAAAATCAATCTACAAAAATTGGTAACATTTCTATCGGCTAGTGGTAAACAATCTGAAAAAGAAATTTAAAATTTTCATTTACAATAGCTACAAATAAAATAAATACCTAGGAATTACATTAACCAAAGAAGTAGAAGACCCTTACAACGAAAACTATAAAACATCAATGCAAGAAATTAAAAAGGATGTGAAAAAAAATTTTAAATTCCTTGTTTGTGGGTTGGAAGAATCAATATTGTTAACTTGTTCATACTACCCAAAGCAATCTCCAGATTCAATGCATCCCTTACCAAGATACCATTGACATTCTTCACAGAATAATTTTTAAAAAATGTATATGAAACCACAAAAGACCTGAAATAGCCAAAGCCATCCTGAGCAAAAGGAACAAAACTGTAGGAATCACAATACCTGACTTTAAATTACACTACAGAGCTGTAGTTTTCAAAATGTCATAGTACTGTTGTAAAAACAGACACGTAAATAGAACAGGTTACGAAACGCGGAGATAAATTCATACACTCACAGTGAACTCATTTTTGACAATGGTGCCAAGAACATTCATACATTGGTGAGAGGACAGTCTCTTCAATAAACGGTGCTGGAAAATAAAACTAGATATGCATATGAAACAGAATGAATGCAGACCCCCAACTCTTGCCATATACAAAAATCAAATCAAAATGAATCAAAGGCTTAAATCAAAGACCTCAAACTACGGAACTATAACAAAAAATGGAGAAACTATCCAGTCCTTTGGACTGGGCAAAGAGTTTTGGAGTAACACTCAGGAAGCATGGGCAACCAAAGCAAAAATGGACAAATGGAATTATATCAAGTTAAATACCTTCTGCACAGCAAAGGAAACAATCAACAAAGTAAAGACAAAACCCACAGAATGGGCAGAAAAATTTGCAAACTATTCATCTGAGAAGGGATTAAAAACCAGAATATATAAGGAGCTCAAACAACTCTATAGGATAAAATTTTAATAATCTGATTTAAAAATGGGCAAAAGATCTGAATAGACATTTCTCAAAAGAATACATATAAATGGCAAACAGGTATATGAAAAGGTGCACAACATTAGAGAAATGCAAATCGAAACTACAATAAGGTACTATCTCATGTTAACTAAAATGGCTTTTATCTAATAGGGAATAACAAGTGCTAGCTAGGATTTGGAAAAAGGAAAGCCTCATACACTGTTGGAGGTAATGTAAGTTAGTACAACCGCTATAAAGAACAGTTTGGAGGTTCTTCAGAAAACTAAAAATAGAGCTACCATATGATCTAGAAATTCCATTGCTGGGCATATACTCAAAATAAATCAGTATATCAAAGAGATGTCTGCATTCCTATGAATATTGCAGCACTATTCACAATAGCCGAGATTTGGAAGCCAACTAAGTGTTCATGAACAGATAAATGAATAAAGAAAATGTGGTACCTAAAATAAAGAAATAGTGGAATGCTATTCAGCCACAAAAAAGAATGAGATTCTGTCATTGGCAACAACATGGATAGAACTGGAAGTCATTCGGTTAAGTAAAATATGTGAGGCACAGAAAGACAAGATCGTATGTTCTTACTTATTTGTAGGAACTAAACATTAAAATAATTGAACTCAGTGAAATACAGAGAAGAAGAATGGTTACCAGAGGCTAGGAAGTGTAGTGTGGGGTGCAGGGGAATTGGGGACGGTTAATTCCTCCAAAAACTGTTAGAAAGAAGGATTAAGACCTAGTATTTGCTGGCAAAACAGGGTGACTAAAGTCAATAATAATTTAATTGTACATTTAAAAATAACTAAAAGAGTATAACTGAATTATATATAATACAAAAGACAAATACTTGAGGATATGGATGCCTCACTTTTCATGATGTAACTATTATGTATTGCATGCCTGTATCAAAATGTCTCATGTAAGCCTCAAATATGCTACGTGTATACACATAAATATATACCTAAAATGGAAAATTAAAGAGATAGAGAAAAAAAACTGGACTATAATTTAATATAGGAATCCTCTTACGCAGTATATATTCAAAAGAAAATATCTCATTCTTCCGAAATGACACATGCAATCATATACTCATCATAGCACTATTCATAATGGCAAAGACAGGGAATCAACCTAGGTGTTATCAAGGGTAGATTGGATAAGAAAATGTGGTGCACATACAACATGGAATACTACACAGTTATACAAAGAATGAAATCATATCCTTTGGAGTGACGTGAATGCTTCTGGAGGACATTATCCTAAGCATATTTACTCAGAAACAGAAAACCAAATACTGTGTGTTCTCAGTCATAAGTGAGAACTGAACACTGGGTACACATAGATAGAAAGAGGGGAAACAATGGACACTGGGGTCTACTAGAGGAAGGAGGGAGATAGAAAGACAAGGGTCGAAAAGCTACCTCTTGTGTACTGTGCTCACGACTTGGATGACAGGACCAATTGTCACCAAAACCCCAGCACCATGCAGTATTCTCAGGTCACAGAAGTGCACATGTACCTCTTAATGTAACTTTTCAATTAAAAAATGTGGGAGGTAATGGGAAAAAAATTAGATTTTGGAGAATTTTGGATTTTGAATTTTTGGATGAGGAATAACCACATTTAGGGCTAGATACCTTGACCAGAATGGAGTTTCAGTACCCCTCTCCAGCCGCTTCAACTCCTGAACACACATACACATCTGCCCACAGACATTCATACAGCCTACTTCTTTTAATGTCCTAGGAAGATTTAGAAACATCTTGTCAATGTCATTCAGTGATGAGCATCTGTGCCCTACAATCTGGAAGCTCAAATGAAAATCAGACCTAAAAAGAGAAAAGTCTGTAGACCTTTGCTCTGATGTAGAATCTTTAGCCAGAAAAACTGCAACAAATACAACAAAATAAATAACAAAAATAAAAAAGTACGTGCACCTGCAACAAGTATAGCAATAGGAATATCTACACATTGAATGACCCTCCTCAGGGTTTTTAAAATCTGCTCTGGATCTGATAACCATGAAGGATACAGGCAAATTAGTCCATTCTTTCCATCTCTTCAGGGAAGGCCAGATCTGCTTTCTATGTTTCCAACTGCAATAGTCTAGCATCCAGGGTAGTCAAGTGGTAGAAGCATCTTTAGCCCACTGTTCAGAAAATGTCCTCCTTGTCACTGGGTAAGGGATGTTCTTGCCAATGTTTGATAAGTGTCAGAGTAAAAAGTCACTTGTGGAATGTTGGCAAGAAACATTATCTGTGAATAAACCACATCACAAATCCCAAGACTGGCTCTTGCCTGAAGAAAAAGAAGAAATATTGCTTTTTTTCTAAGTCAGCTAAGGCATGCAATGGAATTCACTTTGTTTTCTAGACACTGGATTATATTTCTAGTGAATATATTCAAAGTTCAGTGAATATATTGTTACTGATATTTGACAAGCATGCTGTATGTGGTGCAGATATTAGAGTAGCATATTCCCTGAGTTGAAGAAGTCATCAATTTAGTAGAGAGTAAGAGAAAGGTAAAATGGGGCAGAGGAAAGTGGTCCATGGAAAAGATATACTTAAATGTGCATTTCAAGAGTGATATTTACCAACTGTGATTTAAGTTAATTATGAGCTCTGAAATGCAATTGCCTCATCTATAAAGGGGAGGATAATAATTCATACACAAAAGATATCTGAAACATCAAAGTATATGGGATAATATACTCAATCTCTACAGTATAATTCTATTAATAGCTTCTCAATTTACCAACTTAAAATTATTTTAATTAGGATTAAACAATATTCACAAAAAATATTTACACAAAATTTTAACTAAATACAAAAATGGTGCAACAGAACAAAAGTGAAAATCTAGAAAAGGTTGACTAGGGAAGAAATACA
This sequence comes from Piliocolobus tephrosceles, assembly GCF_002776525.5. Lineage (NCBI taxonomy): Eukaryota > Metazoa > Chordata > Mammalia > Primates > Cercopithecidae > Piliocolobus > Piliocolobus tephrosceles. The sequence continues at coordinate 94,765,677 of NC_045446.1, forward strand.
TAATATTGGAGGAAAAAAGTTCTTATGGACAACAGAAATAGTAAAGAAGAATTAATAATTTATTACATAGTTGACACAGAAGTAATGAAGACATAAATATTATACAAAAGAAGGTGTAAGGGAAAAGTAATGGCAATAGCTCTGTATATAATCGTGGACACTTTCTTTAGTCTAATCTTTTATTCAATGGTAATGGTAATGAAATGTATTGAATAATAAATTGAAATTTTATATAGAACTATGTCTGTCACAGTTAGAGGAAAGTTTTAACTAAGTCTTGTTTCAGTTAAGTGAAGTAGGTAAGAGATAGGATGGAGACAGGTGTCTCTGCAAATGTTTTGTGAAATTAAGGAAGTAGATGGTTATTTTTCTTCAGGAGAGCACCGTGATATGGTTGGAATTTACACAGTGGAATGTGAAGCTAGGTGTAATATGGGAGTTATAGATAACTAAATTGGAGTTTCTGAGAGTCATCTGGAAAGGAGAAGTAAAAAAACGTGAAAGAAAAGAAAGACACAGAAATCAGCAAGATTGATGTTGAGAAAACAGTGGACCAACAAAGGGCTTCAAAGACAGAGGCAAATGTCATGTGGAAAGCTGGGATCAAATGATTTTAAAGAACAGTTCCATGTAATATTAAAGTCTACTAATTATGCTCAAGCTAGAAATGTCTGGGTCTTTTGTGTGGTATCATTGTTTTTGATCATGGAAAAAATTAATTCTAACTTAGGATAAGGTCAGCACAATGTGGAACCAGTCTGTCTCCTGAGGGAGGGCATCTCATTATAGACAATATGTAATTTAACTATATGAGCAGAGCCAAGACCTTCAGGCTATAGATGGCCAGGAGAATGCAAGTCCCAGGAAACTGCCAAATATAGTGAATGAAAAGATTCAAATGACTTTTATTTAAACCTTGATAAGGAAGTTAACTGAGTTAAGTTACAAAGTAGAAACATCTTCAATGATAGCAGTTGTTTAATACCTTCTTTACTCTGGACCACACTAAAAATTTTGCATACATTAACTCATTCAATCCTTAGAATAATGATATCTATATTCACATCTATTAGTAAGGAACTCAAAGAAAGCCCAGAGAAGCTAAAAAAAAAAATGAAATTAATTTACCAAGTACTAGATGGTTGTGTCAGTCTATAAAAGCAAAGTTATCACACCAAAGCTCACATTTAGAATTATTCAGATATATTATGTTTTATGTACTTCATACTTCTAGGTAAAACCCACTTTAAGGTAGGGTTCCAATGTGCTTCTTTTGCTTTTCTGCTTCTCTACCCTCTGCTCCCACTATTCAATAAATACTTGAAGTCTGGGCAAATTGGACTGCTGAATGATCCCAACATTGCAGACCTTTTCTATGTGGAGTCAGATTCTAATGTACTCCAGCATAGATCATTTTTCCGCCAAATTCTCTATTGTTGCTCACAGTTTAAGGAAAATATTTTGCACCTCAGAGAAATTCAATGATTACTAATTCAGTGAATATATATATAATCTCCTTGGATAAAGGGAATTGAGTTTATAACTTGGAGCCAAGTTTGAGTTGGTCTTCAAAAATCTTATCTAAAGTCAACACCAGTGTCTGTGCTCTAGCGGGTGAGTGTATGTTTCTGTATTGATAACCCCAACAAAAGATATCCTGTGTAGAAACTCATTATCTGGTGTAAAAGAGTAGAAAGAAATAAAATCCTCCTCTTTGTGGGCTTTTTTAATAGCATCATCCTGAAAGTCTTCTAGATTCAGTCAGCTTGTGTTTCCAGAGGCTTCTATTGAATCTTTTAACCACACAACCCCACGGTTCTCAGGAAATACAAGATTTGTCTTCTGCAAGTAGCAACTGCGAAGAGAACCACATTCTCCTCTTAACCTGTGTGCAATCGTATTTATTAATGTGTTGACTCTATCATTTATTCACATGCCCCTAAACACATACATCCCAGTAACAATCTTTTCAACAAATTTTACCTTTTCTAATCCTCAAATTTTAACAACATTCAAACATCAGAGTCTCAAATTTAAATACTGTGATGGTTAGTATTGAATGTCAACTTGATTGGATTGAAGGATGCAAACAATTGTTCCTGGGTGTGTCTGTGAGGGTGCTGCCCAAGGAGATTACCATTTGAGTCAGTGAACTGGGAGAGGCAGACACATCTTAAATCTGGATGGGCACCATCTACTCAGCTGCCAACACAGCTAGAATAAAGGAGGCAGAAGTTGGAAGGACTTGACTTGCTGAGTCTTCCAGTCTCCATCTTTCTTCCATGCTGCATGTCTCCTGCCCTCAAACATCAGACTCCAAGTTCTTCAGTGTTTGGTCTCTTGGAGTTACACCAGAGACTTGCCAGGGACTTTTGGGCCTTTGGCCATGGACAGAAGGCTGCACTGTTGACTTCCCTACTTTTGAAGTTTTGGGACTCAGACTGATTTCCTTGCTCCTCAGCTTGCTGACGACTTATTGTGGGACTTCACTTTGTGATCACATGAGTTAATTATCCCATAAAATCATATATACACACACACACACACACACACACATATATATATATATCCTATTAGTTCTTCCCCTCTAGAGAACCCTTACTAATACAAATACAGAACAAATGTCTCCCAACCAGCAATACAATTCACAGAAGCCACATTATTGTGTACTGACGGTATGTGTTCTTTCACATTAAGCAGTAAACATAAAGAAAGGGAAAAATCCTGGATGCATACGGATGAAGTCAGTATTTGAATGTCTGCTGTTCTCAAAGGCATCAGCACTCACCACCACGGCAGGCCTGGATGATGATCACCTTGGGTTTGTCCTTCAAACTTGGACAGTTCCTGATACTCAACATTTGAAAGACTTCTTTGACTTCTAATAGATCTGGGACTTGCTCAGACTACTTCTTCCCACAAATCCTTCCTGAATACCATGAGACATGAACACCAGGAAGGTACTGTCAAAGGTCTTGTGCTCTGGGCAATGAACAAATGTCTTCAGTTCTGTAGTCATGTCCTGAAAGAGATCCATACTACTGATTTTGCACTATGTGATTCACTGTTATGGCACCTTAGAAATCAAATAAATAAATACCTAAGGGATTTCTTAAGGAATTTCATGACAAACAGTGAGTGGCAAGGAAAATTCTAGTCTTAATTTAGAGAAAAGTAAAGAGAGTGTTACAGAAATCATCCTGAGATTTCTTATGGAGACAAGGTGGCATTATTGAGTTAATAAAACATTTCCCAATTAAGTTTTACCAGGCTTTACTGAATGACTCTTGTGTTAAAAGAGAACATGTAGCATCCAGAGCCCTCCATTGGCAAGTTTGGATTTTAGATTATCAAGAGGTTACATTTCCTGGTCATACAACTAAGCTTTCTAAGATTATTTAGGAATATGAAAGCCATTACCATTGTCTCTATGTGTGATAAAACTTACTGAAACAGTGACATTTTCTTTCATGTCCATGCTGTACCCCAGAGTTTCCACCAGCATCTTTATATCTCTGACATCAACTTCAGCTCTGACCCTCCCGGGAAGAATGGCATTCCTCATGGATAATGGCATTCTTCTCTGTCCCACTTTGTGTTTCTTACATCATCATCTATGTGTGAAGCCATAAAGAAAGAGGTACATTCTTAGGAGGACAATCTTGATCTAGTCATTAACACCATTGAGTCAATTCACTGCTAATGGAACACATTCCAAGCCAGAGGAGATTTCCAGTGGTGCAATACAGGCATCTACTTTCATATCTTAGAATCAGCATTTTTACGAATATTTTAGAGAAAAAGAGAGCTTTTCAAGGCCATGCATAATTAAACACCCAGAAAACACTAAGATACAATTTAATGGAAGTAGTCTTAATTAAATGTTTCTTTAAAAAATATATGCTTGCCTATTTATTTACTTATTAGTCATGATAGCAATCATTAGACATTGTTTTAATGAGCCTTCGTGCCAACCTTTAGGATTTCTTCTTAGTACACATCAGTTATTTTAACAGTGTCATGTTGCAGATTATCAGAACCATAGAATAAAAGAGGTCTAAGCTTCTGGGTTGAGAAGAGCTGCCTATTAGAAAAGAATGACGATTTTAGAATTTTCATGAATGAGAAATAAGTTTCCACCATATCTGAGCCATTATAAGTGTTTCACCTTTTTAAAACATCCTGCATTAATGGTTATAGGGGTGTGTAGTCTCATTTATATCCTTAAATTATTGGAATGCTTTAATTTCAGGATAGATATTTTAAATTACCTATTCATTAATGATTTATGTATTCACGTGAGTGCAATAAAAATGGGAACATTGTTTGTCATGTTCATTTTTCTCTATCTAGTCCATAGAACAGGGTACAGAATACAGTTGGCATGTGAATAATTATTTTTCTAGTGGCCTAGTAAGTAATATTAATTCTAATGAAATTATTTAGTGAAGTGTTCTTTTAACAAGTATTTACTGAATGCACACTATGGGCAACCAACTGTTAGATGAAACCATACTTATGAATAAGTCAGACATTTACAACTTTTATCTTAAAGCTTAAAGTCTAATGGGGGAAACTGAATTTATTTTTTAAATTACCAAAACATGTAGTAAAAGTTATGGCTAAGGAATTATATGGCATTTCAGGAATAGGGGCTCTGAAATATAGTAGTAGAAGTAGAAATGGAGAGAGAGATCCCAATTCGAACAATAAATCCATAAACTTGGCAGAAGTTTGAATGTTGGATGAGAGTGAGAAGAAAGAGCTCAAGATGAGTTTCGGGTTTCTGGATTGAATAACTGGTAATGGGGACATCATTAACCAAGATAGGAGAAACTGAAAGAGAAGCAGCAGGGGGGAAAAATGGCACATTCACCTGTGGGAATGTTCAGACAAAGGCGTCTCTGGGAGATGTGAGTGAATATGTTCAGTAGACACTTGAATTTTAAAGTCTGACACTTAAGTGGGAATCAGAATTTAATACACAAATTCAAATTTTGTTCATATAAATGTGTACACAGGAGTAGTGAAACTATCGGAATAGCCTCTGTGGAAGCAGAATAGATTAAGAAGAGAAAAAATAATATGGTCAATCCATAAGAATTACCCATAACCCTCTTACCCTGGGATTATCCTATATGAGATTCAAAGAACGCTATTTCCTTAGAAGCACCATTAACTAGGAAGGAGAAAACACTGCTTGAGAGTCTTGTGTGTTAAGGTAACTTCCTAGTGTACCTAAAGAAAGATGGACATTGAAATAGCATACTCTCTACTAATTTTTTTTCCACTTCCTTGACTGATTGATAATAAATCCTGATCAAGATGTAAGTCACTTGAAACCACGTACATCACTTGGGAAACAAGAGGGTCTTCACTGAATGACTGGACAGTTATTTAACAGCTAAGGCAGAATAGATGAGTATCTGTGAGTGACACCTTTGACCTCTGCTTTGTATGGTGAAAGTGGAATTGAGACATCGTCAGATATAGAATTAGTAATTCTCTTGACATGTGTATGTCGAGGTGGCTCCTGAGGCGTCACAGGTGTGTGAAAGTAAAGTTGCCTAACTCAGTTTGATGAACACTCTGGGGGAAAAAAAGACATATATGCTTGGACTCCTAGTTTTGCTAAGATTTATCACAGCAGAAAGTGGTTAACGGTCTCATATGAAAAATGAAATGTAGCTCATTCCACTGCCAAATTTCTCTCCTGTTCTACATACTATTTGATGGTGGTGTGATTTCCAATTATTTCCGTGATTCATTTTGAAATAATAAATACTATACTCTCATGTCTTCTTTCATCAGTTTTGCATAGTAGCTTAATTCTCTTATGTGTAAGTTGATCAGAATTTCCTAGGTGCAATTTATTCCATCTTTTCTCACCTCCAATTATCCCCTTTTTCCCCAATGTCTTATTGTCTTAAAAATACATACCACAAAATTGACCATCTTAACATTTTTAAATGTAGTATTTGATGCTAAATCCATTCATAATGTCATAAAACAGTCACCCCCATTTTCCTGCAGAATTCCTCTTTATCTGGCAAAGCTCAAATTCTATATCATTAAATAATAACCCCCATTTCCTCCTCCCCACAGTCCCTGGCCGTCACCCTTCTACTTTCTGTCTTTATGAATTTGAATACCCTAGGTACCTCATGTAAGGGAAATCATACCATATGAGTTTTCTATTGCTGCCTTATTTCACGTAGCATAATGTCAAGGTTCATTCATATTGTAACAAATGTCAGAACTTCCTTCTCTTTTAAGGCTGAATAAAATTCCATTATGTTTATATACCACATATTGCTTATTCATTTATCGGTTATGGGATAGTTCCACATTTTAGATATTGTGAACAATGCTGCTATAAATGTGGGTGTATAAATATATCTTTGAGACCCTGCTTTCAATTACTTTAGTTATGTACCTATAGGTGGAATTTCTGGAGCATATGGTAACTCTACTTCTAATTTTATGAGGCACTACCATACAGGTTTCCATGGTGGCTGTACCATTTGAAATTCTCACCAACAGAGCACAGGATTCCAATTATTCTACATCCCTGAAAACCCTTGTTATTTTCTGTTTGTTGGGGGTTTTCTTTGATGGGAGTCATTCAAATGGGTATAAGGCAGTATCTCACTATAGTTTTCGGTAACATCTTCTTTCATCCTATTGTTGGGGGTAAGTCGCAGTCAGTTTTCTTCATCAGCCAAGTATAGATATTTCATGAGCCATAAAACTCGAAAATCCAGTTAGCTTCCTCCATTTCCACTCACCCATCATTTTCATTGAAATTATATTCACTATTAGAAAAAGACACCGTTCATTGGTCTTCACTTTTATTGAAATACAAAATGTTAAATATGCTAACTGTACTAATGAAGGTGCTCCTTGAAGTTGATAAAGGAGGACTGGGTTGCTTGTGGCTTCCTGCAGGGGAGAGAAAGACAGAATGTCAAGATGGTCACCCTTGTTGCCTTCATCCCATCCCTCATCATGATTCTTCTTGCATCCTCTTCCATGTGCTCTTGCCACTTCCCTTGATTTCCATTTGTGACATCTTAGTCTATTCACCAAAATGTGATCTTTGTAAAACCTAATTTAAAGCATATCACTTCTTTTTTCTAAAGCACTAGAAAGGCTTCCTGTATCACTCAGGTAACAATTTTTAAAGGTTTACCACGTGCCAACATAGAACCATGAGATCTGACTTCTCACTGCTTCTCCTAATTTGTCTCTGCCGTTTTCCCCAGTAACGTTCTCTTTTGGTCACACTGTCTCATTGCAGTTATTTAAATATATTTAGTGCATTGCTACTCCAGGGCATTTGCACTGGCTGTATTCTGTGCTGGAACACTTTTCCTGCATAAGAACCACATTATTTACTCCCCAACTCTCTCCATTCTTTGTTCTGATTTCATTATTTCAAGAAAAGCTTTTGAGTGAAATATCTATAGGAGTACAACATCCATCAATCTGTGTTTTCCTTTCTCTTCCTTTATTTTTCCTTTTATCTTTCTTTGCTTTCTGGCCTGTGATGTATTTACCACTTTATGTTTTCAGAGTCTGTTTCTACTCACTAGAATATAAGCTGTCTGAGTGTAAGAAATCTATTTACTTTGTTAATTGGCATATTCCAAGCATCTAGAACAGAACCTGGTGCACAGTTAGTGTTGGCAAATATTGGTCAACAAACAGTTCAGTGTCCAAATGTCACCCCATTGGATGGATTAGGCACTGAAAGCTGTTATGCTGAAATGATGCAATATTGTGATTGAAGTATCAGAAACCAAGAGTAAAAAATTATGTGGTAAATGTTGGAAGTATTGAGAACAACTTTATACATTTCACTATAAAATATAATTTTAAGTATGCATGTTGGAGGGAAATTGATAATAGTCTTATAATCTAGTGTGAAATAAAGCTGTTATGAGTGAAGAAAGTAATCATTTGGTACAGACTCAATGTACCCATTCTATAACATTGTGATCAAAATAATAACAAAAGTTACACGGGAGCTTGAAGGAACTTCTGGACTGTGATTGAGGATTCAAAAGCCAACTCTGAGTGATTGGCGATCTGCATTGTGAGAATAGTCTGAGAACCAGAGCCTAGATCAACACAAACTCTACAGTGTAGGATGTATTTTCTACTATCTGGTATGTCGGTAATGTGATATTTGCTGTGACATCCTCACTTAGAGGATCAAAATGTTGCTTTCTCCAGAGTTAGCTCCTTTGTTTACTCTGTTTTGTTCGGGGTTTGATGCAGTGTTTGGTTACTTAGTCTCTCTCTCTCTCTCTCTCTCTCTCTCTCTGTATGTGTGTGTGTGTATGTAAGAAAGGGAGACTAAAAGAGAAAGACTATGAGAGATAAATGAATATAAATAGTAATGGAAGCCTGAGCATGTTTCCATTTTAATAATTGTTATCCTGAGTTATTCATTATCACATTCTGCTGCAGCTTTTCTTACTTCCTTGATTGATTGATTGCCTGATTAATTGTAGAGTTGGAGGAATCCAAATGCATATAAGTCAGAAAAAAAGTAGCACATAATCACCAGACTACATCAACAAAAACACCAACTTGACCATCCAAGTACTCAGCTGTCCTTTGTCATTGGACCTAACCACCAATATCACTCTCTCATTTATTTCACACACCACCACCAACTCTCAATACTTAACCATTTTCAATTGCCGGGAAAGAGGTAGAAATATCTTGTCATGGACAGTCGTTCTATGGTGGGCATTTGGGCTTTAGCCCTTGGAGTTTCAAATGATTGCTGTACCTGAAAAATAAAATAGGCTATAGATGAGATAAGACTCTTTTGAGGTCTCAGAAAGCATCTTGCACCATGAACCAGACAACACCTGGAATGAAAAGAGCTTGCAGGTTTCATAGAACCAAGCCCATGGACATTCTAACTCCTCAACATTGCCCCCTGCCTCTTAGAATTAACACTGCATGTCAGACTGCACTCTTTACATCAGAATAAACACCTTGTGTCTAATCCAACGTCTTTCAACATTCATTTTCTCTATTTTCCATTTCTGACCTAGAGATCTGACAATAAGTTATTCCTTGGAAATTGTTCATGAAAACTGCATAAGGAAGGACTCTGTACTTTCAATGCCCACCAAAGCTGATTCCTCAACTAAAGGAGAATTAAATCCGAGTATCTTATCTTATCTTTTTTTTTTTTTTTTTTTTGAGAAGAAGTCTTGCACTGTCTCCTGGGCTGGAGTGCAATGGTGCGACCTCAGCTCACTGCAACCTCTGCCTCCCGAGTTCAAGCAATTCTTCTGCCTCACTCTCCCAAGTAGCTGGGATTACAAGTGCCCGCCACCAAGCCTAGCTAATTGTGTTTTTTTGTATTTATAGTAGAGACGTGGTTTCACTATGTTGGCCAGGCTGGTCTCAAACTCCTGACCTTGTGATCCACCCACCTCGGCCTCCCAAAGTGCTGGGCTTACAGGGGTAAGCCACCGCACCCAGCCCCAGTATCTTATCTTTAAGACCCAAACACTGAACAACTTTCGTATCTCCACCACCAAGCTGATCTTGAAGTTTTTTTGCATCAACTAATTGGTAAGAGTCTACTTATCCTAAAACCAGAATTTTCAGTTCCTTTTTCTATGAATATCCTTGAAAGTACAATGTCTAACTCCTAATTATCCAAAAAGATTTAAAAGATTTAACTTCCTAGATCTCTATTCACAGGAACTCTGTCTCAATTTAAGCTGCATTTCCTCCTCCTCCTCCTTCTTCTCCTCCTCCTCCTCCTCCTTCTCATTCTCCTCGTCATCCTCCTCCTTTCATTACCTTTTTTTTTTTTTTAAGACAGGGTCTTACTCTGTTGCCCAGGCTAGAGGGTAGTGGTGCAATCTCAGCTCATTGCAACTTCTGCTTCCTGGGCTCCAGTGATTCTTCCACCTCAGCTCTCAGGTAGCTCAGATTACAGACTCTATTCAATATGCCTGGCTAATTTTTGTATTTTTTGTAGAGAAGGGTTTCGCCATGTTGCCTAGGCTGACTTCAAATTCCTGGATTCAAGCCACTCCACCCTCTTTCGGACTCCTAAAGTGCTGTGATTACAGGAATGAGTGACTGTGCTAGTCCTGGATGGTTTCTTCTTTAAATGCCAAGGTGTATCTTTATTTTCCCATGGGAGTTTTACTGTTTTCTACAATTTTTACTTTACTAATAATTATACTATTCTATGTTAATGCCAATCGCATTTTCTCTTTAAACAAGAGGCAACATTTATCTATGGATTTATGCATATATTTATTCAATAATTATTAGTTGAATATCTGCTACATGCCCGGTTTATTGAATTACTGAGCAAATCTCTGCCATAATGAAGTTTGCATGCTAGTGAGTAAATACAGGTTAAAAAACAGACACATAAATAAACTATGCTGAGTGGGTGGAGGTACGAGCTATGGAGAAAAATAATATAGGAAGTAGTGGGAATAAGGAATGTCCCAAGTTGGGCAAGTAATAGCAAACCTTTCCTTCTACACATTTTATTGAAAGAATGACTTCATTTTGTTCCCTCTCACATGTCTTTATGGATACTATCACAATCTGTATGCGCATATTTGTTGGTTAACCCACATTTTCAATATCCATATCTCCCACGAAAATGTGAGTCCTAGAAGATAGGCTTACATCATGTAGGCCTCATTTACCCCTCTGTCACTAGGAGGAACTCCATGACCTAGCAGACCATTCAGATTTCATTCATTTAATAAACTAAGTAATAAAAATTATTTCAAAATATTTTTCCTTCTGTAGAACTTAAGAACTTATAGTCCAGAGCATAAAGCTTATGGTTGACATTTTTTTATTTTACTTTGATCTTCTGCTGGGATATATTGGAATTGTCTTTTCCTTAGCCATATTTCATACAGCCGAACGACAGAAACTAGGTACCTCTTTACTTTCACTTCCCTGACAAAGATTGTCATTGTGAAGTGAAAGGCGAATCATGACAAATTCTTCCTGAAGAAATAAATGAATAACTAGAAAAGAAAGAGACACTTACCTTCCGAAATACTTCCTCTAGGTGGCAGCACCAAGAATATTTCTGGAAGCATGTGATGAGCTGTGTGATGAAGACGGAGCCCATTGTGCTATCTCTCCAGGACACATTATCTATGATGATACAGATGGATATGCCTTGGGCTATGACTTTCACTATGTTTTTGTTTATATTTTCATTTTGAGAATTTTTTAAAAAGAAAAGCGTAGCTTGGGAATTATCTTTACAGATTTGTAGGAAGCACTTACAACCTGACATTTACCCACTTTCCACAGAAAGTAAACAGAAAACCTAGCAAAAGGTGACCAAAAGTTGCAGTTCGTAAGCATTGCAGGAGATTGTGTAGTGAATGAATTTTGATTCTTGGGATTGACTTTCTACTACAAAACTCACGCTCATTCTCTTGGCTTTTATAGGGGCTTGAGAAACAACTGGAATTATCCCACTTTACAGAGGAAGGAATAGAAGCTCAGAAAGATGAAGCAACTTCCCCATGTTCACATATTGAGTAACCAACAAAAAATTGCTACCAGGATCTGTGGTTGTTTGCAGATTATGCCACACTGTCTTTCACCATATAATAAACAAAATGATGAACACATGACAAGTTTCAGTTATAGAAGAAGAAAAAGGTGATAAAAATCTACTGTACAGGATGGTGCCAATAGTAACCAATACTGTTTTATGTACTTGAAATTTGCTAAAAGAGTAGATTCTATGCTAAGTATACTTCTCACACACAATCACGGAATGATGATAATAATTAACAGAGAAGTGGAAGAATCTTTTGGAGAAGAGAGATATGTTCATGGCATAGATAGTGGTGGTGATTTCAGGAGTACATACATATCTCCAAACTCATTAAGTGGTACACATTAAATATGTACCATTATTTATGTCAATCATACCTCAATAAAGTGGTTTTAAAAAATAAGATTTAAAAAATATACAAATCCAAAACAGTTAAATGTACGCTCCTTAAGATAATTACCTAGAAGTGAAATACTAACCAATGTTCTCTGAGATTAGACCTAATCAACCCCACAACTTTGGAGCCTGGTAGCAATTTTTTGTTGCTTACTCACTGCGAACATTGGGGAGTTCCTTCATCTTTCTGAGCTTCTATTCCTTCCTCTGTAAAGTGGGATAATTCCACTTAATTCTTCTACTTGTTTTAAAGGGTATCCACAGTTCTAGTAGGGCATGCAATGGCACTGGTCATTGTAGAATCACATGGGAAATATGGAGAAGAAGACTTGAAGTTGATCATTTGAGAAAGAGAAGTCATTCCTGGAATCCATAAAAACACTATGTAAAATGTTAAATGGGCTTAATTTAAAAAAAAAAAAACAGAATTCATCATATGTTTATATGGTGAGTGGTGAATGGGTTTCCATGTATTGCGTTGCTTTAATATTTGGTATGCCTCTGACTGTAAAGTGTAACACTTATAATAAAAGTACAATTTTCAAAAATGTGTGTTTTGGAGGGGGTAGGAATCTATTTTCATATCACACATAAGATCATGTAAAATATGTGGAGAGCACACAACATTCTATCAGATCATTGTTTCATAAGGATTCTTGATTTTGTAGATTCATTCAAAAGGTAGCCTCAGGCCCACAAATCTCTTACTGCCACTGAAAGATACATACGTGGGGTTGAAGAGCAGAAAGCAATGAAGTCCTTCTCCACATGGGTCTTGTAAACAGCGTCTTCCTCCAGGTTCTCAGGTGACTGTGAAGAGGCCACTTCCAAGGATGCTGGAGAGTCTCTGACCCACAGTTCCCCACGGTTTGCTGTAGAGACATTAACTTTCTGCACACTGCTGTGCCTCCCACAGAATAGCTATCACAATTGCCCACCTTGTTCTTTTTGAATATTCATTCTCACTAGTTTCATACATACAGAGCCACACAGACACAAATACACACACACACACACACACACACACACCACTTTGCTTTCTCTCCAGTGTCATTCAACAGTGTGCCTACTGATAGTGAAATCATCTTGAATTTACCATTTTTAGAAAAAAAAAATCGTTTTCTTTCGAAAAATAGCTTCCAAGAGCTATGAGACAATTGGTCTCAAATTCCTGACCTCAAGCCATCCTCCTGTCTTGGCCTCCCAAAGTGTTGGGATTATAGGCATGAACCACCACCATCCTCAGCCAGCCATAAGACAATTGAATCTCTGGAGCAAAATTGAACTGCAACATTCTAAAGTTTCCTGATCTGTTTACTAATTTCCCTCTCAATAATTATAAGAAAAAGGGATGCTGTTTTACATAATGGCCCCAGTTTCAAATGAAATTCTTCTCAAACCACACAATGTCCAAATGTCTGTAAAACATTTACAAATCAAGCTATCATGAAAATGATTCCATTCCAAAGTTTCAGTATTTCTGTTTAACTTTGATTTAGGGATTCTGATGATCTCCTTGACCGCTTACTGTGGATAAAATTGTACAGAAATTTCTCCGCTGATGAGACAATTTCTCATTATACCAGACCCTTAGGTAGAGTTTCTTTAGAATTCATTGTACTTTATTTGCACTGGATGGGGTCTAAGACTGTTGTCCCTAAATATAAACCAAACATCACAATCCTCTGCATACACCTTCGTAACTGTTAGATGTTCAGTCCCAGCACTCACCGCTTCTGCAGGCCTGGACAATGATGACCTTGGGTTTGTCCTTTAGACTGAGGCAGTTTCGGTTGTTGAATATCTGGAAGACGGTGTCATAAAGCAGCACATCTGGGTTTTTCTCATCATGTGCAGTTCCGCAGATTCCCTCCAGGATGCCATGAGACATGAGCACCAGGAATGTGCTGTCGGAGGACTTGTGCTCTGGTCGGGCAGCAAATGCCCTCAGCGCTGACTCCATATCCTGTAAAAGAGCAATGTCTAACTTCAGTCAGAGAAGCATCACAATTAATAGGACGTCCTAGATTTACCATGAGTGAAACAAGAAACATATGTGACATCCGGATCATGGTGCTTCACATATTGCCTACTCAGTCACGACAGCTGTTTTATGGTTTTATTTTTCCTTCTCTATGGGGCTGTGGGTTCCCATTTTCTCTTCCTACTGACATACTGTCTTCTTAGTATATTGTATATTGTTATGTGTTACTCGTGTTACTTTTTCTTTTCCATCTCAATCTTTTCTCTCCCTACCTACCAAGAGTCATGTGTTATAAATGCAACACAGCACCTTCTTTGTAAAATCCATCCCACTATGCTTAGAATAGAATCAAACTTCTGGCCTGACCATACTCCACCCTCATACTGTGTCCATTCTCCTTCAACCTCTAGTCACACTGGTCTTCTCTTTGTGCTTCTCATGTGCCAGGTTCATTTTCAGCTCAGCTCTTTCACATTCGCGTCTCCTACTTTGAAGGCACTGCATTTGTGTCTTTCCAGAGCCGTCTCCAACCAACCCAAAAACATTGCTCCCCACCCTGCAATTCTGTCTCATGTTTCCTTTTCCTTTTCTTTTTGCTTACTTTTGGCTGTCTTGTCACTGTTTTATAGGCACACACATGCACACCTGGTGCTTGAAGTTGTCTGTTTTCTTAAACTTTCACTGTTTCTCTCCACTGTAACCTAGATGAATGCCGGCTGGGAACTTCCCGTCTCATTTACAGACCTATTCCCAATGTTAAGAATAGCTCTTGGCACCAGGTTTAGGACTCAATATTTATTTTACAAGTGTGCTCCCATTTAGCATTCATTGGTCTATAATTTTCTGGGGATTCTTGGGGCTGCATCCCAATCACATGATTTTGGACTTCAATAAGAAACGTAAAAATGTGTGCCAATCATGTTTAGTCTAGTTTTCCAGAATTGAGGATATTTGGAGGACCAAAGAGATGTAGATTTACCAATCTAGTACTCTCATTTTGCATACACACACACACACACACACATACACACACAGGCTGTTAAACCTTGTTGAGCTTCTTGAAGCTAAGTAGTTATTAGAAGGATGTGTGTTGAATATGTATGTGTTTGTGGCAGCTGAGGGGTTCTTACCCTGGCTGTCAGATTCTCTTCTACATCCACACTATAGTCCAGACCCTCAAGCAGCTCCTTCATCCCTGTGATGTCAAAGTCAGCTCCATTCCTTGGAGGCAGATGGTCAAACTCTGTATTGCATATGATGAGAGCCAGGCGTGTGCGGTCATTTCTCTCCTTTATTGGATAGATCTGCAGGATATGGAGACGCGGTACATTTAATTTACTCAAGTCTTCTTTCAGCCCCCTTATGCCTGTCAATGTTGCCTTTTTTAGTCTTCATGCAGCTGCTCTCTGCTCTAACTTGCATCAAAGACACTGACTTTCTCTCTCTGAAGAACCCAGGGAAAGAACCAGGACATATCTGAAATGGTTATTCAAGAATCTTGAGGAAACTAGATAATTTCTAGCCCTTTTCTTTTCTCTATTCTTCTTCAACTACTCCAATCTTTCTTAGCATTCAAAGTTCAGGTCAAATTTCATACAAAACAAGAGATGTTGTCATTGGCTCCATTGAAAAATGAATACAGCAAAACTCTTTGCCTTTGGAAGCATAGCTATTTTGTTACTATTTTTAACACATAAATGTATACTGTTTTTCAAGCTTTAATTATATTTCCCAAGTATCCTTCATGTCTAGACTTTTCAACTAGAGTGCTAGTCAGCTATCTTATTACTAGTCAGCTATCTTATCTTGTAAATATGTTTATTCCATGACTAATGCTATAATTTTCATAAAATCCAAATAATTACAAGAATAAATACATGAGCCATAGAAATACCAATTTTCTCTAATTTCTCAATTTTTTCTAATCTTTCCCTTACTAAAAGTATTATTGCAAATAGTTACTGCCATCCCCACCCCCAATCATTTAGTGCTGTAAGAAAAGGTGCACTGAAGGAAAGCAATTTCTCTTCTTTTTTACTGTTTAATGCGGATAGCACAGCACCTCTTCAGCTCTTTCTTTACATAGTCTCAGGAACTCTTCATGAGGGCAAAGCTTGAGGGCATCTATAGATTCTCCTGACTCAGGTGGTCCAGCCTCCGTATTCGGATGAGCTGCAGAATATCACATAACATAAATTGTGATTTCTGCCTCTGTGACCCAATTTGTCACCTAAGAAGCTCGAGAGAGAAGACATCCTGGGAAGAAGATTTCTTCACATACAGGGGTTTTAGTGGTATCTCATATCTAGTATTCTACATCAGGAGATGTACTGTTACTCGAAAAGATAGAAAAGAAGATCCACCCAAACATGTAATCATAGATTCTGATCATTCTGGGGAAAACATTTCGATGATATTGGGGCTAAATTTGGCCTTTCTTTATACAGTCAAAAGAATTTGATTTTTCCAAAGGTTTTACTCCAGGATACTAATTTATCTGTGTGGACTTTCTATTGTGTCCGTGCAAGAGTATACTGAGTAAAGAGTTGTCAGAGTGCTATCTACTACAAATTTAATGTGTGTTCCATGTCCAATATTTAATTTCTACTATCACATGTGAAAGTAAAATTAAACAGGTAACATTAATTCTAATAACATTTATTTAATATAACATAAAAAGCATTATTTTAACATGTGTCTTTAGCCACAAGCCAAATGCTTAATAGTTATCCCATACAGGATGGAACAAAGTCCCATTTTGGTGTAATCGTCCCCTTCTAATCCCCACTACACATACCGATACATACATACACCAAACCGCAGAATATTGAATCTTGTACTTTCAAGGCATTATTTTTTAGCAACTTTGCTGTTAATTTTTAGTGATTCTAGAACAAATGAACTTCTATTATCCCTGTGCAAATTGTAAAGCCAGCTATTTGTAAAGCCAGCCAGTCTGAACTCTGGAGATGTAACAGGTTGTAAGAGTGTGTATGAATATCAAACCTTCTGAGCATCTTTTTGTCATAGATTACACAGTGATATATGACCTTCATCCTATTTCAGAAAATTCTGCCCATGTAAAGACATGCTGGATCCTTGGATATTCCCTGGTTAGAGGGTATGTTTTCTAATCCAACGTTTTCTGTTTCCAGTTCACTTACAGGTTTGGAGAACTTCCTAACTTAATCATCTCCTAATGATAATTATGTGTGTATGTGTAGATACAGTGTTTTCAGGTAAAATTAAAAATTAGATAAAATTTCTATCTTATATCCAATAGTAAAATTAGCATGAAAGCAAATCATTTCATTACAGGATGATACATATTATCGTGCAGACTGCTGCCCAAAGACAGCTGGGTACACTATAGGTAAACCTAAATTTTTCTGGGATCACTCTGGAGACTCCATCTGAAGATAGAGCCCAGGGAGCTACTTTAGACCCCGCCTGTGAGGGGCTGCAGCTGCCTTATTCCTGCCACAGCCTCTGCTAATCAGATAGGTTACTTCAGTTTAGAATCGAATGCTCATTGTGATATCTGGGTTTGCTAAAACCATTCTGAAGCCTCTATTACTTCTACTCTAATTCCGATTAGTTGCACTATCACTGACTTTTTGAAAACGGAGATTGTTTCCATGCCATCCCAGGTTTGAGAAAAAAACAAAACAAACAAACGAAAAACCCTGCGAAGGGACCAGTTTAAATATCAGTGAGAATGCTACCTTCTTATAATCTTGAACAACTGTCATGCTATCATGTGCTCCCTGTTGGTAGGAACACCCCTTCTTCACAGAGGAGTGCTGATTGAAGAAGCTCATTTGATATGGTGAGGTCTCAACAATTTATATTTCCTTTTGTTTATTACTATTTATCATTATTGGTAATCTGTAATACTTCATGGCTCAATCTTTAAGCTTAAATTCTGGGGGGGAATTGAGTCTGTCTCTGGTGAACTTCAATATGAGAATATTTAACCTCTAATAATACATAATTCAATCTGGGTCAAAAGTTCCGAAAAGAAGTTTTAAAATTTTAGACACTTTATAGAGATTCTCCTTATCATATTTGGTAACTCGCAGAAATAACTAAGCACTGGAAAAGTCTAGTTCATAGCATCCACATAATAATTATGAAAACTAATATTTATTGAATGCATACACTTTATTTATTTATTCATCCTACGTTATTTAGGCATCCACTATGTGCCAAGAAAACTACTGATTACTGTTATTAATTGGTGAAGAAACCAGTTGTGTTCTGGTGGGAGAAACTTGGTAGATGTTGTTTCTGTTTACTGAGATGAAAAGGGAATAAAAATGCAACAGTTTTATTCTGGAGAACAAAGTGCATAGTTTTAGCTGTATTTGTTTTATGATGCCAGCAAAATACTCAAGCAGACCTGTTGAATATGCTGCTAGAGTTAAATGAGTCTGGAGTTCAGAGGAGAGAGTTCCAGATGAGAGCTAGTATCTTGGGAGTTGTTCGCATGTGGTGCCTGTCATTATAATGTTTCTAGGCCTAAACGATCTTATGAGAAAGTACTGGAATTGTCTTCATTTCACAGATGGTAAGACTAATAAATAGGGAGCTCGGGAAGTTAAGCAACTTGCAGGAAGTCGCATAGGTCACAGGTGACAGAATCTAGGTTTAGTTCTATGTATCCCTTACTACAAGATATGAACTATTAACTATTTTTGTACAAAATCTAAACACAAGGACTCAGCCTTTTATCTGATTGTAAACTGGATTCCACCCCACAAAAGGTGAAGTGGTCTCTAAAAGGACAATGATAGGTTTAGTGAAAATGATAGTTTAGGAAGGGAAAGATAAGGGAATCACAGAAGACACTGCTTAGGCCTTGGAGTTAAATAGATTCAGGGAAAGTTGAGACATTCATTATAAAAGACCCAGTCTTACCTTTTTTACTGGGGGATATTTGGTCTATGTTAAAAAAGGTTTGAAGAAGCATTTGACCTGCCATACGTTGTTTCTCTTGGATAGAGTCTGCCATGACCCGAACTTTATCTTCAGTTTTTGCATCATAATATTTCTTTTTTTCCTCTTCCTTCCAGTTCAGCACATTTTGTTCCACCAAGTTATCCAAAACGCCAGTGAGGAAATCTTTGCCCAGGGATTCCAGCATCTTAAGTGGTTTTTTTCTCTGGTTGCCCTCTGTTAGAAATAGAAAGACTCCTTTAACTATGGGCACAGCTTAAAGAGTTTCACCGTCACTTTAGATATAGTTCTACAATGTGAAATAGTTCTGAAAGTATGTCCTACTTCACCATCTGTCTTCCTGTACCCATAGATTTCTGTCATTCATCAAATTCCTACCTGGTTGTTTAACAATTTATTGCCACTTAATACTTTTTATTTTCTTTTTTGTTCCTTTTTCTTTTCTTTTCTTTCAGCTTCTCGTCTTCCTTCTGTGGCATTGGACCTCCTGCTAACTTCCTGGTCATCCACTGTATTCATTTTTCTCTTTTACTGGTTCACGACCCCTAGCGATAATGATCTGCCTAAAATATATATTCCCAGGAAAGTCAATGTTCTTGTCTAGAATATAAATTCTTCCTACTAGGCTATATGATTTTTACTCTTTTCTGTATTTAGTTTTCTTGGGAAAGAACTATATCTTTGAATTTGCATTTTTTAACATACATCCTATACCCCATCTTTGTATTCAAAGTGTTTAAAAGTACTTAATATGCTTGCTAAATACATAAATTAAAGAATAAATGGATGAGTGCATCCATACTTATAATTCTTTCAAATCTTGTTCTCAATGAAAATTTAAAATTGAAAGTAACCTGATTACTAATCTTCCAGTGCAGTCGATTAATTTAATTTGACACCATGTTAATGTATTACTCCTTACAGTAATTTGAATATTTATGAGGAAATATAGATATCAAAGTAATACATCCTTTATTTCAATACAACAGATATGATTTTGGCAGATTGTACAGAGAAATGCTGGATATCTTATCAATTCTCAATCAATGCTATGAAGACAATTATACAATCCGTGTAGATGTAAGGATAGTGTTGACACAAAATGACATCTAAAGAAATCATGTCAGGACATTGCACAAAAGCTTTGGCACAGAAGCACCAGCCTCATTGTCTGGGTTATCTTGAATTAATATTTTCATAAATGTTTATTGGACAGCTATTATGAGAAAGACATTAGACATTGCAAATCAGGAAAAAAAGTTACCTAACATAAACTAACTTAATAAAGGGTAACATCTCCCATGTACTTATTATAAATAAAAAAGGAATGCATATAAAGCAATATAAATCATCATTATAATTATCATTATTATTTACAAATCACTGTACCAAGGGTTTTACAAATGTTAGTATACTGGACCCTCACAGTAAGCCAGTGGGGTAGTTATTACATTCCGTATTTTATATTTATCATTTAAATAATAATTTGCTTCATATCATGTGAATTAGGATTCAAATCTTGTTTTTCTACCAGATTCTATAAGTTAATCATGATACGGTTCAATTAAAATAGTTAATATTCATTGAGTCCCCATCATGCCAAGTGCATTACTGAAACTTCACAAAAATTCCATGTAAAACATATATTAACCTCTCTTATATGGAAAATGAAAGGTAATAAGTAATTAACTCAAATAATGTGAAAGAACATCGAGTATATAGTAACTGGGAATAAGAATTGAAATCTAGGGGTTCAGAATCAAACTACATTGCCTGACAGTTGGTGAAGAGCTTCTTAAGAGAATGTAGACAAGATGTTTAAGGGGCTCAGAAAACATTAGTACATTCCAACAGGTGAGATCACAAAGGCTTCTGAGAACAGGTAGCAAAAATATTAGTCTTGCAACATCATGTACAGATGTTGGAACACAGTGTGATTTGCAAACAGTACACAGATTAGTTTGTGGGATATCCAATCTGCCTGAGTTCTGGGCTTTTGTTTTATTTATTTGTGTGCTCAGTAAACTAATATAGTATTGACTGAATAAATGATATGTGAAGAAATATAATAAGCAATAAAATTGAAGAGTTTTTCACAAAAAATGCCACATATGACAAACACACAGCTAACATCATACTCAATGGTGAAAAGTTGAAAACCCTTTCTCTAAGATGGGGAAGAAGACAAAGATACTCACATTCACCACTTCTATTCAACGTAGTTCTGGCCAGAGCAATTTGACAACAAAAATAAATAAAAGGCATCAAAATTGGAAAGGAAGAAGTTTAATTGTGCCTGTTTAAAAATGAAATGGTCTTATATACAGAAAACCCTAAAGGATCCACAAAAATATTTTGGAACAAATAAACAAATTCAAGAAAATTGCAGGATAAAGAAATCAACATATAAAAATCTGTAGTATTTCTGTATAACAATAAACCATCTTTAAAAATAAATAAATTTCTATTTAAAATTGCTACAAAAATACTTAGAAATGAATTTAACCAAGTGGGTAAAAAAAACCCACATACACATAAAAGTATAAAACTCCAACCTGATCAACATGCTGAGACTCTGTCTGTACAAAAAATTTAAAAAGTTGGCTGGCCATCGTAGCAATGTGCCTATAGTACTTGCTTCTTGGAAGTCTGAGGTGGGAGGATTGCTTAAGCCCAGGAATTTGAGACTATAGTGAGCAATAATTGTGACACTACACGCTAGTCTTGGCTACAGAACAAGATCTTGTCTCAAAAATAACAACAATAATAACAAATCTCAAAACTATAAAATATTGATAGAGGAAATTGAAGAAGACAAAAATAAGTAGAAATATATTTTGAGTTGATGGATGGGAGAATTACTATTATTAAAATGTCCATAATACCCAAAGAAATCTAAAGATACAATGCAATTCCTATCAAAATTCTAACGGCAGCTTTTACAAAAACAGAAACAAATCCTAAAATTTATATGGAATCACAAAAAAAATCCTGAATACGCAAAGCTATTTTGAGTAAAGGGAACAAAGCTGCAGGCATCACACTACCTGAGTTCAAAATAGACTACAAAGATACAGTCATCCAAATAACACGATAGTGGCATACAAATAGAAACAGAGAGCAAATGAACAGGACAGAAAACCCAGAAATAAACCCAACTATTTACATTAATTTGACTTTTCAACAAAGGTTTCATGAACACACAATCAGGAAAGAACAAATTCTTCAATAAATGGTATTGGGAAAATTGGATAACCACATGCAGAAGAATAAAAATCTCTAAACATATACAAAAATAAACTCAAAATGAGTTAAATATGTAAATGTAAGGACCCAAACTGTGAAACTACTGGAGGAAAACAGAGGGGAACAGCTTCATGACATTGGTCTAGACAATGATTTTTGGATATGACACAAAAGGACAGGAAACAAAAGCTAACATGTGCAAATGAAATTACATAAAAAACTAAAAAGCTTTTACACAGTCAAAGAAACAATCAAAAGATTAAAGAGATAATCAACAGTATGGGAGAAAAGATTTGCAAATCTGATAAGGAATTAATATGCAAAATACAAAGAACATAAACAATTCAATAGAAAGAAAATAAACTGATTTAAAAATAAGCGAAGGACCAGAATAAACATTTTTCAAAAGACATACAGATAATATGTATATGAAAAATGATCAACCTCTCTAACCATCAGGGAAATTGAAGCCACAATGAAATATCACTTCCCACCTGTTGGAATGGCTATTACCAAAAAGACAAAAGATAACAAATGGTGGAGAGGATGTAGAAAAAAAGAAACTCTTGTACACTGTTGGTAAAAACGTAAATTAGGCCCTGCGTGGTGGCTCACGACTGTAATCCCAGCACTTTGTGAGGCCAAGGCTGGCGGATCACCTGAGGTCAGGAGTTCTAGACCAGGCTGGGCAACATGATGAAACCCTGCTTCTAGTAAAAATACAAAAATTAGCTGAGCGTGGTGGTGGGCACCTGTAATCTTAGCTACTCAGGAGGCAGAGGCAGTAGAATGGCTGGAACCCTAGAGGCGGAGGTTGCAGTGAACCGAGATTCCACGACTGCCCTCCAGCCTGAGCAACAGAGTGAGACTCTGTCTCAAAAAAGAAAAAAGGAAAAAGTAAATTAGCATAGTCTTTATGGAAACCTATATGGAGACACCTCTGAAAGTCAAAAATAGAGCTAAAGATATGATCAAGAAATCTCACTATTTAGTATATATCAAAAATTTGAAAATAAGTGTCTCAAGGAGACCAGGAACAAAGAGAAAGGGGAAAAAATGGAATCACTTTAAACAGACAAAAAATGTAATTCACAATAAGAGATGTCAAAGAGGGTAACACTTCAAGGGCTCTCAGATCTGATTCTGGGAGAAAGGTTTATGATCTGGGCACTTAATTTGGAATCAAAAGAAATATTTCAGAATGCATTTTGAAACTTCTAGAACACACAAATAACTTCCTCTGGCTTTCTTTGCCCTCCTTTTGATTACCAGAAGCTAAAAGAAAATAATTAACTTCTTTCTGGCTAGAAGACATCTGGAAAACATATGATCTCCTTCAATATCTCTAACAACAGTTCCCATGATTCAAACTACACACAATCAGTAAGAAAAGGAATTCAGAATGTGTGCTATTGACTCACTTCCTTTCTTGTGTTTATTACAGAGCAATAAATCAAGTGTTTTCTAAGATCCTACTCCCAAGTTCCTAGTCAGAAAAGGACTCACCTGCCATAGGTAACAGCCTCTGTCCTTTTCTACAGCGTTGAAAAGAGCCTCAGACTCAAAAATGAAAGTAAACTATGTCTTTCCTTATTGCAAAGGGCGGAAACATGTAATTACAGATTGTGAAAGTGCCGTTCAGACTTCCAGGCTCATTATCAGGAAGTGCCTTGTCATCAGCAAATTGGCATGCAATTACTGGAATTTAGTTTCTGACGTGGTGAAAAAAAAAATGAAAATGATAAAACATTGTCCTGTGGTTTGACACCTCAGCCTGTTTCTTTTCTTGTTTCCTGTGGCCACTCTAACTTCTTCTATCCAACTGTCTCTTCTTTTCCTGATCTGTCAGTTTTTCTTTCTCTGATCACATAAAACTACAAATCCTGAAGGAGTTTGATATAACAGGTCTCCTTTCATTTCCTCATAAGGATTAACCAAATAGTTCATATTTCCTGCTTAAACTGTGTTGATGAATTGTCACGATGTCTTCCCCTCTCTGTCTCCCTGTGGTCTTAACATTTTATCGGAGATAGTGCTGCGAGAACCCTGTGGTCTACTCCCTGGCATGCTTTCCTTTTACTACCTAGGATGGCCATAACATTTAATTTTTACTGAGGGTGAAAGTTCACCTTTGCTTTTTAATATCCCCTCAATGAAAGCTGATTGTAGAAGGAGGCTCAGGCCATAGTAGAATTAATGTTTGATTTTGCAAAGGTGGTATGTCCAGAAGAACAGTTAGTAAAAGGAGAAAGAAAAAGGCGAGGATGGCCAAGTAGAAACAGCTCCAGTCTGCAGCTCCCACAGAGAAAAACACACAAGGCGAGTGATGTTTGCATTTTAAACTGAGGTACCCAAGTCCTCTCACTGGGACTATCTAGGCAGTTAGTGCAACCCACAGAAAGCAAAGAAAAGCAGGGTGGAGTGACAGTTCACCCAGGAGCTACATGGGACAAAGGGACCTCCTTCCCTCTGGCAAGGGAGATAGTGAGGGACGGTGTTGCCCTCCCGGGCTACTATGTTTTCCAGGATTTTGCAATCAGGGTTCAGGAGTTCCCCTCGTGAGTGTACACTATCAGGGCCTTCTGTCTCAACACAAAACTGGGCAGACCCACGGCTGCTCTTCTGGTTGGCGGCTGTTTGGGCAGGCACTGACTGAGCTGCAGGAGTTTTTACATAGTCCAGCAGCTCCCAGAACTCTAGTGAGGCAGGAGTCCCATCCACTCCCATGGAAAGGGGGCTGAAGCCAGGGAGCAAAATGGCCTCGCTCAGCAGATCCACTCTCACAGAAGCCTGCAAGCTTAGATCCACTGGATTAGCATGCCCTCTAGCCAGCATAGCAGCCTGGAGTAGGCCAAAGATGACGGAGTTCCCCAGGGGAGGGGCGACTGCCATTACTGCAGCTCTTGTCAGCGGTTTTCCCCTACCAGTGCTATGGAGGCTGGGCAGATTGGACTGGGCAGAAGTCTTCACAGTGCAGCACAGTCACTGTGGCAGATCATGGCCAGACTGCTTCTTTACATGGGACCGAGATCCATCCCTCCTCGCCCGGCAAGAAATCCTTGCAGGAATTCCAGGAACTCCAGCCAGGAGTTTACAGACAGAGCTCTCATTTCCCTCAGACAGAGCACCTGCGGATAGGGGTTACTGTGGTCTCAGGTTCAGCCAACTCAGTCTTCCTGCCAGCTGGCTCTGAAGAGTATCAGCGATCCAGACAAGGGGGACTCCCCCAGCCCAGTGCACTAGCTCTGCTAAGGGATAGCCAGACTGCTTCCTTAAGTGGGTTCCTGATCCCGGGCCTCCTGACTGGGTTAGACCTTTCAACAGGGGTCACCAGGCACCTCATACAGGAGAGTTCCAACTGGCATCAGGTTAGTGCCCCTCTGGGAAGAAGCTTCCAGAGGAAGGAGCAGGCAGCACTCTTTGCTGTTCTGCAGCCTCCATTGGTGATACCCAGGTGAACAGTGTCTGGAGTGGACCCTCAGCACACTGCAGCAGACCTGCAGAAGAGGGGCCTGAATATTAGAGGAAAAACAAAAATCAGAAAGCAACAATAACACATCAACAAAAAAGACCCTACAAAAGTCCCATCCAAAGGTCAACAGCTTCAAAGATTAAAGGTAGATAAATCCACAGAGATGATGAAAAATCAATGCAAAACCACTGAAAATTGCAAAAGCTGGAATGTCTTTTCTCCTCAAATGATTTCAACACTTCTCCAGCAAGGGCACAGAACAGGACTGAAGCTGAGATGGGTGAACTCACAGAAGTAGACATCAGAAAGTGGGCAATAACGAACTCTGCAGAGCTAAAGAATTACTATTAATTAGAATAACCAATTTAAAGAGGAATGCAATTGACCTGATGGAGCTGAGAAACACAGCATGAGAGCTTCATGACGCAAACACAAGTACCAATAGCCAAATCAACCAGGCAGAAGAAAGAGTATAAGAGCTTGAAGACTATCTTGCTAAAATAAGGCAGGTAGAAAAGATTAGAAAAAAAAAATAAAAAGCGTGAACAAAACCTTCAAGAACTATGGGACTGTGTAAAAAGACCAAACCTATGACTGATTGAAGTACCTGAAAGAGATGGGGAGAATGGAACCAAATCAAAAAACACACTTCAGGATATCATCCAGAAGAGCATCCCCAACCTAGCAAGACAGGTCAACATTCAAATTCAGGAATTTTAGAAAACCACAATAAGATACTCCACAAGATCAATCCCAAGACACATAATCATCAGATTCACCAAGGTTGAAATGAAGGGAAAAAATGTTAAGGGCATCCAGAGAGAGAGGCCAGGTCACCTACAGAGGGAAGACCATCAGACTAGCAGTGGACTTCTCAGCAGAAACCCTACAAGCCAGAAAAGACTAGGGACCGATATTCAACATTCATAAAGCAAATAATTTCCAACCCAGAATTTCATACCTGGTCAAACTAAGTTTCATAAGTGAAGGAGAAATAAAATCCTTTTCAGACAAGCAAATGCTGAGGGATTTTGTCACCACTAGGCTTTCTTTGAAAGAGGTCCTGTAGGAAACAATAGTCATGAAAAGGAAAATCTGTTAGCAGCCACTATAAAAACACACTAAAATACACAGGCCAATGATACTATGAAGCAACTACATTAAAAAGTCTGCAAAATTAACCAGGCAACATCATGATGACAGGATCAAATTCACACATACCAATATTAACCTTAAAATAAATGGGCTAAATGCCCCAATTAAAAGACACAGAATGGCAAGCTGGACAAAAAGACAGGACTCATCAGTTTGCTGTATTTAATAGACACTGTTGGTGAGAATGTAAATTAGGTCAATGATTGTGGAAGAGTGTGTGGTGATTCATCAAAGATTTAGAACAGAAATACCATTTGAACAAGAAATACCATTACTGGGTATATAAACAGAGGAGTATAAATCATTCTATTATAAAGATACATTACATGTATGCATATGTTCATTACAGCACTATTCACAATAGCAAAGACATGAAATCAACCAAAATGCCCATCAATGACATGTTGGATAGAGAAAATGTGACATATATACACCGTGGAATACAATGCAGCCATAAAAACGAATGAGATCATGTCCTTTGCAAGGACAAGGATGAAACTGGAAACCATTATCCTCAGCAGACTAATGCAGGAACAGAAAACCAAACCCTGCATGTTCTCACTTACAAGTGGGAGCTGAGCGATAAGAACACATGGACTCAGGGATGGGAACAATACACATGGGGGCCAGATACGAGGATGGGGGATGGCGGAGAGCATTAGGGAAAAGAGACAATGCATGCTTGGCTTAATAACTAGGTGATGGGTTGGTCTGTGCAGCAAACCACCATGGCACATGTTTACCTATGTAACAAACCCGTACATCCTGCACATGTATTCCAGAACTTAAAAAAAAAAAATTTAATTAAAATGGCAGTATGAAGTTCAACATTGAAGGACTGCAAGAGGTAAGAAATTCGCCTTCACTTTTAATGAGTTTGGGATTAGAAAAGGATCATGATTGCAACTGAATTTGTAGTTCTTCCAGTTCTTCAAAATCTTCACATCACTGAGTGACTGATTTAATCCCAAACTATTTCTCCTGCACAAAGCAGGTGCATCATTTTGCATTCAATGCACTGTAGTGTTTCTTCAGAGTCTCATACTCTGTCTGCTATTATGTTTATGTTGTTGACTGTTATACATTCTTAAGGAGGCTGTGAAATATTAGGGATCACTGCTTGAATTAAAATTTACTTTGTATTTCTCAGCACTCTTAGCATAGGTTAGAAATATGCAGATTCCCTTCATGGATTTGTCAATTGTAAACTCTAGGATTTGGAAAAAAGTCCCTTTTCACATCATGCTGTCACTATCAGAACTGTTTTTCTTCTCCGCACCTCTTCTACTGAGTTCTAAATTCTTTAAAGTTACATACTTTCTATTATTTATATCTGTATTCCTAAAGCAGAAGGCTCTGAAAATGGTTTTCTGAAGGAAAAAATGGTGCTATTAGCCAGTTCAGGTCTTATGAATCAAGTATAAAGACTCTAAGTATAAAGACTCTAAGTTTCATCTTCTGTTTTTTTTCCAGTTTCATCTTCTGATTTTTTTTTTCCAGTATAGTAAAAAATCATAGGACGGTCCTTCATTTTTATATCAGACTTACTGGAATACTTAAGGAACAATATGTTTTTCAACAGACATGACTCAAAAATTAGGTGCATAATGAGAGAATTCCTGGCTTCCTGTGGGAAAAAGAAATACAGCAAACACTTTGAAAAGTTCCATGAAAAGATATGCAAGTTATAGTATCATACCACCAATGGAACTATACACATTCTGAAAAGGAAAGAGCTCATGCTGTATCTAGATATTCCCCTGCTGAAATGAGAGAGAAGCACCTATAAGTGAGCATTTGTAATCTTATTACCACCTCAGAAATCCACATCAACTGACCCTCAAAAGAAGTGGTTTAAGCAAAGAACTTTGAGAGAAGAGCAATGTACTCTGCACTGACCAGAAGGAAGGTGTTCCTTCAGTATCCTCTGTTTATTATACTATGGGTAGAGTATTTCTTTTCCAAAATGCTGGGGACACAACATGTTTTGGATTTCAGATTTTTCTGAATTTTGGAATATCTACATTATAATTACTAGTTGAGCATTCCTAATCTCAAAACCTAAAATCTGAAATACTTCAATAAGCACATCCTTTGAATATCATGTCAATACTCAAAAAGGTTTCGATTTTGTTCAATAAAATACTAGCAAACTGAATAAAGCAGCACATCAAAAATTTAGTTCAAAATCCAGGCCGGGCACAGTGGCTCATGCCTGTAATCCCAGCACTTTGGGAGGTTGAAGCAGGTGGATCATGAGGTCAGGATATTGAGACCATCCTGGCTAGAAACCCCGTCTCTACTAAAAATATAAAAAATTAGCCAGGCATAGTGGCAGGTGCCTATAGTCCCAGCTACTGGGGAGGCTGAGGCAGGAGAATGGCGTGAACCCGGGAGACAGAGCTTGCAGTGAGCTGAGACCGTGCCACTGCACTCCAGCCTGGGTAACAGAGCAAGACTCCGTCTCAAAACAAAAAGAAAAAAAAAATCCAGTGCACTCCATTCCCATAATGCAAGATTGATTCAACATACACAAGTCAATAAATGTGATTCACCAAATAAGCAGGATTTAAAACCAAAAAGCATACACAGAAACCTGTTGATAAAATCCAACATCCCTTTATGACAAAAATCCTCAACAAATTAGGCAACAAAGGAAACAGACCCAAAATAATAAGAGTCATCTATGACAAACTCATAGCCAAACATCTGAAAGCATTCCCTCTGAAAATCAGCACAAGACAAGGATGCCCTCTCTCAATACAGCTATTCCACATAGTCCTGGAAGTCGTAGCCAGAATGATCAGGCAACAGAAGGAAATAAAAGGCATACAAATAGGAAAAGAAGAATTCAAACTATCCTCCAATGTACAAATTTCAGTACCATTTCTGTACACCAAAAACTTTGAAGCTGAGAGTCAAATCAAGAACTATTTTCAATTGCAATAGCCAACAAATAAAAAGAAAATATCTAGGAATACATCTAAAAGATCTCTACAAGGAGAACTACAAAACACTAAAATCAGATATGATACAAACAAATAAGAAAACATTCCATGTTCACGGACGGAAAGAATCAATACCATTAAAATGGCCATACTGCCCAAGGCAATACATTCAATGCTGTTCCTGTCAAATGATCAATGCCTTTTTTCACAAAGTGAAAAATAAAAACAATTCTAATATTCACATGGAAAAAGGGAAGAGCCTGAATAGCTAAAGCCATCCTAAGCAACAAAAACAAAGCTGGAGGCATCACACATACCTGACTTCAAACTGTACTATAAAGCTACAGTAACCAAAACAGTGTGGTACTGGTACAAAAACAGACACATAGACGAATATAGGAAAAGAAAAACATAGAAATAAAGCTGTATGCCAACGGTTCTTTGACAAAGTGGACAAAAATAAGCAATGGGGAATGGACTCCCTATTCGATATATGAGACAGCTGGCTAGTAATATGCAGAAGAATGAAACTTGACTACTAGTTTTCACCACATATAAAAATTACCTCAAGATGGACTATTTAAATGTAAGACATCAAACTATAAGAATCATAAAAGAAAATCTAACAAAATAACTTTCTGGACATCAACCTTGGGAAATAATTTATGAATAGTTCCTCAAATGCAATTGCATCACAAAAAATTGGTAAGTATGACCTAATTGAACTAAAGAGTTTATGCACAGGAAAAGAAACTATCAACAGAGCAAACAGACAATCTACAGAATGAGAGAAACTATTTACAATGTATCCAACAAAGGTCCAATATCGGGAATCTGTAGGTAAATAAAACAACTCAGCAGGAACAAATAAACAACCCTATTAAAAAGTAGGTGAAAGACATGAACAGACGCTTCTCAAAAGAAGACATACAAGTAGCAAAAAAATATGAAAAAAATGTTAAACATGACTAATCATCAGAGAAAAATGAACCAAAACCACAATAAAACACCATATCATACCAATCAGAATGGCTATTAATAAAATGTCAAAAATATTTGGTCATCATGTATAAACATTTGTATATATTGCTGGACTCAGTTTCTTAGAATTTTTGCTAATTTTCATGTATCAATTTATTAGGTTTTTTTTTATGTTCTGGGATAAATGTGCAGGATGTGCAGGTTTGTTACATAGGTAAATGTGTGCCATGGTGGTTTGCCGTACAGATCAACCTATTACCTAGCTATTAAGCCTAGCATGCATTAGCTATTTTTCCTAATGCTCTCCCTCCCTTCAGAACCCCCTGTCAGACCCCCTTGTGTGTTACTCTCCTCCATGTGTCCATGTGTTCTCATTGTTCAGCTCCCACTTATAAGTGAGAACATGCAGTGTTTGGTTTTCCGTTTCTGTTTTGGTTTTCTGTTTCTGTTTTATTTTTCTGAGGATAACTGCTACCAGCTTCATTCATGTCTCTGCAAAGGATATAATCTCATCCTTTTTTATGTTTGCATGGTATTCAATGGTGTATATGTACCACATTTTCTTTATCTAGTCCATTGTTGATGGGATATTGGATTGATTCCATGTCTTTGCTATTGTGAATAGTGATGCAATGAACATATGCATGCATGTAATGTATCTTTATAATAGAATGATTTATAATCCTTTGGGTATATACACAGTAATCTTCCATACACCTCCTTACACGTGATGTTTTGTCTGGTTCTGATATCAAGGTGATATTGGTCTCATAGAATAAATTAAGAAGTATTTTCTCCTCTTTTATTTTTTGTGAAAATAAAAATAAAAAAATAACAGATGCTGGCAACACTGTGAAGAAAATGCAACACCTATACAATTTTGGTGGAAACATGAATTAGTTCAGCCTCTTTGGGAAGTAGTTTGGAGATTTTTATACCCAAAGGAATATAAATAATTCTATTACAAAGAAACACGCAAGTGTATCTTCATTGCAGCTCTATTCACAATAGCAAAGACATTGAATTAACGTAAACGTCCATCAGTGTAAGAATAAAGAAAATGTGGTACATATACAACATGTGATACCGTGCAGCTACAGCATGGAATATGATGCTGGAATACTATGCAGCTGTAAAAAGAAATGAGATCATGTCTTCGTAGGAACATGAATGGCGCTGGGAGCCATTATCTTCAGCAAACTAATGCAGGAACAAAAAACCAAACACTTCATGTTCTCACTTAAAGTGGGAGCTGAACAATGAGAACACATTGGCATAGTGAGGGGAAAAGCACACACTGGGGCCTGTGAGGGTGTCAGGGAAGAGAGGCACCGGGAAGAATAGCTAATGCATGCTGTGCTTAATACCTAGATGATTGGTTAATCCATGCAGCAAACCACCATGGTAAACATTTACCTATGTAATAAACTGCACATCCTGCACATGTACACTAGAACTTAAAATAAGTTGAAGAAAAAAAGCTTAGCACTAACAGAGGAGGAAGAAATACCTCCAAACTCCTTCTACAAGGACAACATTACTCTGATACCAAAACCAGACAATGGCACATCAAAAAATATGTATATATATTGGTCAATATGATTGATGAATATTGCTGCAAATATCCATAACAAAACACTAGCAAGCCAAATTCAACAACCCATTAAAAAGATCATTCATTATGACCAAGTAAGATTTATCCAAAGTATGCAAGAATTGTTCAACATATGCAAATTAATTAATGTGATACATTGTACCAACAAAAGAAAGGACAAAAAACCTATTATCATTTCAATTGATGCTGAAAAAGCATTTAATAAAATTCAAAATACCTTCATCATGAAAATTCTCAAAAAACCAGGTACAGAAAGAACATACTTCAACATAATAAAAGCCATATAAAACAGATCCACTATACTGAGTGCTAGCATTATACCGAGTGGGGAAATACTAAAAGCCTCTCCTCTAAGATCAGGATGTCCACTTTCAACAGTGCTTTCCAAAATAGTGTTGGAAGCCCTAGGCAGAACAATTAGACAAGTTGGAGAAATAAAGGCATCCGGATTGGAAAGGAAGAAGTCAAATTATCCTTGTTTGAAGATTTTGTGATCTTATATCTGGAAAAACCTGAAGACTCCACCAAAAAAACTCTTAGACCTGATAAACAAATTCAGTGACATTGCAAGAAACAAAAATTAATGTATAAAATGCAGTAGCATTTCTACATGCCAATGGTAAGCAACCTAAAAAAGAAATCAAGAAAATAATTCCATATACAATACCTGCAAGTAAAATTAAATACCTAGGAATTACATTAACCAAAGAAATAGAAGACCCTTAAAACGAAAACTATAAAACATCAATGTAAGATATTAAACAGGATGCAAAAAAAAATTTAAAAAGTTTATACATTGGAAGTAGAAAATTTAAAAAGTTTATACATTGTTAACCTATCTATACTACCTAAAGCAATCTATGCATTCATTGCAGTCCTTATCAAGATACCATTGACATTCTTCACAGAGACAATAAAATAAAAAGAAATTCTAAAATGTATATAGAACCACAAAAGATCTAAAATAGCCAAAGCTATCCTGAGCAAAACAACAAAACTGTAAGAATCACATTACCTGACTTTAAATTACACTATGGAGCTGTAGTTATCAAAATGGCATAATACTGGCATAAAAAGAGACACATAAATCAATGGAACAGATTACAAAACCCAGAGATAAATCCATACATCTACAGTGAACTCATTTTTGATGGTTGTGCTAAGAACATACATACATTGGTGAGAGAACAGTCTCTTCAATAAATGGTACTGAAAATAAAATGGATATCCATATGCAAAATAATGAATGTAGACCTCTACCTCCTGCCATATACAAAAATCAAATCAAAATGAATCCAAGACTTAAATCAACAACCTCAAACTATGGAACTCTTACAAAATATAGAGAAACTCTCCAGTCCTTTGGACTAAGGAAAGATTTTTGAGTAACACTTCGGAAGCATGGGCAACCAAAGCAAAAATGTACAAACAAGATTACAGCACGTTATAAGCCTTCTGCACAGCAAAAGAAACAATCAACAAAGAGACAACTCACAGATTGGAGAAAAATTTGCAAACTATCCATCTGACATGGGATTACAAACCATATATATATATATAAGGAGCTCAAGTCACTGTATAGGAAAAAGTTTAATAATCTGATTAAAATGTGGGCAAAAGATCTGAACAGACATTTCTCACAAAAAGGAAATGCAAATGGCAAACAAGTATGTGAAAATGTGCACAACATTATCATTAGAGAAATGCAAATCAAAACTACAATAAGATATCATCTCTTGCTGGCTAAAGTGGCTTTTATCTATTAACGAAGGAATAACAACAACTAGCAAGGATGTGGTAAAAGGGAACCCTCATATACTCTTGGTGGAAATGTAAGTTAGTACAACCACCATGAAGAACACTTTAGAGGTTCTTCAGAAAACTAAGAATAGAGCTACCATATGATCTAGCAATTCCACTGCTGTGTATATACTCAAAAGAAAGGAAATCTGTATATCAAAGAGATATATGCACTCCTATGTTTATTGCAGCACTATTCACAATAGACAAGATTTGGAAGCAAAACAAGTGTTCTTTAACAGATAAATGAATGAAGAAAATGTGGTACTTATTCATAGTAGAATATGTACTATTCATCCATAGAAAAGAATGAGATTCTGTCAATGGCAACAACATGGATAGATATGGAGGTCATTAGGTTAAATAAAATAAAATAAGTGAGGCACAGAAACAAGGTTCACATGTTCTCACTTAATCGTGGGAGCTAAAAATTAAAATAATTGAACTCAATGAAACAGAGAGTTGAAGAATGGTTACCAGACGCTTGGAAGCATAGCGTGGGGTTGGGGGAATTTGGGAAGGGTTAATGGGTACAAAAAAGGAAAGAATAATCACATTGGGTACACATGGACATAAAGATGGGAACAATGGACACTGGAGTGAATAAGAGGGAGGATGGAGGTAGAGGGTCAAGGGTTGCACAACTGACTATTGTGTACTATGCTCACAACTTGAATGACAGGAATGATTGACACTGAAACCACAGCATCATGCAATATACCCAGGTCACAAACCTGCACATGTACCCCTTGATGGAAAATAAAAGTTGGAATTATTTTTTAAATAAACTCAATATCCATAAGGGATACATTTACTGCTTTCATGGAATGAAGGCATTGAACCTAGCAATT
Source organism: Piliocolobus tephrosceles (assembly GCF_002776525.5). NCBI lineage: Eukaryota > Metazoa > Chordata > Mammalia > Primates > Cercopithecidae > Piliocolobus > Piliocolobus tephrosceles. Next base: position 94,800,677 of record NC_045446.1, read on the forward strand.
ATTGAGGACTATTCAATGTCTCTTTTTGATTCAAAAAAGTGGGAGGTAATAGGAAAATTTTAGATTTCAGAGCATTTCAGATTTTGAAATTTTGGATGAGGAATAACACATTTAGAACTAGACACCTTGACCAGAATGAAGCTTCAGCACTTCTCTCCCTCTTCAAACTCCCAACACACACATACACACATTTGTCCACAGACATTCACACAACCTACTTCTTTTAATGTCCTAGGAAAAGATAGAAACATCTTGTCAATGTCACTAAATGATGAGCTTCTGTGCCCTACCATCTGGAAGCTCAAATGAAAATCAGACCTAAAAAGGGAAACTCTGTGGACCTTTTATTGATGTAGAATCTTCAACCAGTAAAACTGCAACAAACACAGCAAATATATGGTGCAGATATTAGAGTGGCATAGTCCTTGAGTTCAAGAAGTTATCAATTTAGTAGAGAGTAAGAGAAAGGTAAAAATGGGTTAGGGGGAGTGACTGGGCATTGGAAAAGAAATACTTAAATGTGCATCTCAAGAGTGGTATTTAAGGACTGTGATTTAAGTTAATTATGGTCTCTGAAATGCAATGGCCTTATCTATACAGGGGAGGATAACAATTTATACACAAAATATATCTGAAGCACCAAAAGTGCATGGAATAATAGAGTACATGTAAGATTCAATCTCTATACAGTAATTCTATTAATAGCTTCTCAATTTATATACTTCAAAAATAATTTTATTTAGAATTAAACAATATTCACCCAAAATATTTACACAAAATGTTAACTAAATACAAAAAGGGTACAACAGAACGAAAGTACAAATCTAGAATAGATTGATGAGGAAAAAAATTACATATTATTAGGAGAAAGGAGTTCTTATGGAGAAGAGAAATATTAAAGAAGAAGGATTAATTATTACATAGTTAACACAGTTTTAATGACGACATAAAATATTATACAAAGGAAGGTGTAAGAGAAAAGCAGTAGCAATAGCTCTGTATATAATCATGAACACTTTGTTTAATCCAATCTTTTAGTCAAAGGTGACAGTAATAAAATATATTGAATAATAAATTAAAATTATATTTAGAACCTTAGCTATCTCAGTTAAAGAAAGTCTTTAACTAAGTCTTGTTCCAATTAAAGGAAGTAGGTAAGAGATAGTATAGAGACAGGTGTCTCTGCAAATGTTTTGTGAGACTGAGGGAATAGATGGTTATTTTTCTTGAGGAGAGCATGATGATATGCTTGGAATTTACACAGTGGAACATGGAGTTAAGTGTAATATGGGAGTTATTGATAACTAAATTGGTGTTTCTGATAGTCATGTGGAAACATGGGATAAGGAAAGTGAAAGAAAGTGAAAGAAAGTGAAAGAGACAGAAATCACCAAGATTGATGTTGAGAAATCAGTGACCTACAATGGGCTATAGTGACATAGACAAATGTCATATAGAAGGCCGGGCTCAAAGGATTTTAATAGCAGTTCCATGTAATATTACAGCCTACTAATTCACTCAAGCTGGAAATGTATGGGTTTTTTGTGTGGTATTATTGTTTTTTTATCATGGAAAAAATTAATTCTACCTTAGGATATGGTCGGCACAATGTGGAACCAGTCTGTCTCCTGAGGGAGGGCATCTCGTTATAGACAATTTGTAATTTAACTATCTAAGCAGAGCCAAGACCTTCAGACCAAGGTGACCATAAGAGTGCAAGTCCTTAGGAAACTGCCAAACATGGTAGATGAAAAGATTCCAATGGCTTTCATTTAAATATTGATAAGGAAAGCAACTGAGTTAAGTTACAAAGTAGAAACATCTTTAATGATAGCAGTTATTTAGTGCCTTCTTTACTTTGGGTCATGCTAAATATTTTGCATATATTAACTCATTCAATCCTTAGAACAATGATATTTATATTCACATATATTAGTAAGGAACTCAAAGAAAACCCAGAGAAGTTAAATAAGCGAAATGAATTTACCAAATACTAAATGGCTGTGTAGTCTATAAAAGCAAGGTTCTTACACCAAACCTTACATTTAGAATTATTCAGACATATTGTTTTATATACTTCACACTTCTAGGAAAAACCCACTTTAAGATAGGACCCAAATGTGCCTTGCTTGCTTTTCCACTTCTCTGTCCTCTGCTCCTACTGTTCTATAAATATTTGATGTCTGGGCAAATTGGACTGCTCAATGATCCCACCATTGCAGACCTTTTCTGTGTGGAGTCAGATTCTAATGTACTCCAGCATAGATCATTTTCCACTGAATTCTCTGTCATGGCTCACAGTTCCTGGAAAGTATTTTGCACCATAGAAGAGGTAAATCATTACTACTTCAGTGAATATGTATGTAAATGTGGTCTCCATTAATAAAGGGAATTGAGTGTATAAGTTGGAGGAAAGCTTTAGTCATTCTTCAAAAATCATATCTGAAGTTCAACACAGGTATCCATGCTCTAGTGGGTCGATGTGAGGTTCTGCATCGATAGCCCAAACAAAGATATCCTGTGTGGAATCATATATTCTGATATGAAAGAGCAGAAATCAATAAAATGCTTCTCCATCTAGGCTTTCTTAATAGCATCATCTTGAAAGTCTTTTGGATTTGGTCAGCATGTATTTCCAGAGGCTTCTAATGAATCTTGTAACCATACCACCCCATGGTTATCTGGAAAGAAAAGATTTGGCTTTGTGAAATCCCCAAATTTGAGACAGGTCTCAATTAATTTAGAAAGTTTATTTTGCCAAGGTTGAGGATGCTTATACCCATGACAGAGCCTCAGGAAGTCCTGATGATATGTGCTCAATGTGGTCGAGGAACAGTTTAGTTTTATACATTTTAGGGAGACATGAGACATCAATCAGTATATGTAATAACTACATTCATTTGGTCTGGAAATGTGGGACAATGTGAAGCAAATGCGGGAAGACTTAAAGCGAGGAGGAGTCTTCCTGGTAACAGATAGGTGAGAGATGAATTTGCTTTCTTTTGAGTTTCTGATTGTCCTTTCCTAAGGAGGTACTCAGATGATATACATCTATCTCAGTGAGAAGAGGGGTGACTTCGAATAAAATGGGAGGCAAGTTGGCCCTAAGCAGTTCCCAGCTTGACTTTTTCTTTTAGCTGAGTGATTTGGGGGCCCAAAGATTTATGTTCCTTTCACATGCCCCACCCCTCTTTTGTAATAATTTGGATAAAGCATTTTGGAAGAAAATGTGTCTCTGGGTTAGAATTCATCTGATCTCCTATGGTTAGGATAGTTCATTCCGGGACAGTAGGTCCTGAAAGCTCATTTTGAGCAGGTTGTGAAGTCTCTTGTCCTGTGAACAGAAAACAGGAGTAAGAAGGGAGAAAAACAACAAAAACAAAAGAACACTCCAGGAAAATTGATATAGTTCACATTACTCTGAAGTCTGTTCATCAGTAGGGAGTTATGAAAGTGGATTGTGTATGTAAATAGGTGACTGTTATTTTCTTCTGAAATTTAAGTTGTCTAGTGTCAGTTCACAGGGCTTTAAGAAAGCACACCTTAGTTTCCAGTGACTTCCAATTAGCAAAAATGAAAAAAAAAAAAAAAGGAAAAAAAGAAAAAAATAGAAAACGTTATTTTGAAGACTTGTAGCCAAGAAAAAATTAGAATTCAATCCAAACTTTAGAAATAATAAAAATTGAAAAACATTAGGCAAGATTAGAATCTAACAACAGTTATACTTTAGTTTTTGAAATATAATTTTTCTCTCTCCAGTTTCCCATTATCCTTAAAGACAAATCTTAGTAGGACTGATTTGCTTTATTACATTTGGCTTAATTATTTGCATATAATGCAGCAAGAATAATTATTTTTTACATAGGTTTTCAAATTGGCTTTGATGGAACTTTGTTTCATAGAAAGAATATCAGATAAGACATTTTTAAAGCTGATCCTAACCACAGATATGTGCCATCATATATCTAGGAGTTGGGTGATCATCTTTTATTGAGATTCAAAGATAAACTTAGGGCTCCTGGACCTGTCTGAAAGTGACATTTTTTACTTACCACAGGTTAGGAACCCCATACTGGGTCAGTGTGAACAAAGAGCATATTGGCTGCTGAAGTCAAGTTTGATTCCTTAAAGGAAAATACACCTTCCCAATGAAATCCTTGGTAAACTAACCAATTCCTCCAGTTGTGTCTTGTTACAAATAAAAACAGATTGTTATGGTACTTATGAGAATAAATGTATTGCCATAAGTTAAGAATACTCACAAATAGATTCCAATTCCTGGAGAAATCAGGCAGAGAGAAACAAATATGCTCCAAATTTCTTCATCGGAGTATACTAAATTGTTAAAAGATGTCAATATCTCAAAAAAAAGATTTTAAGACTCTGAAAAACAAAACAATCAGCAAACATTTTAAGCAAAAAGTTAAAAAGATTAGTTAAGTCCATGCAGTTAATTCCTGTTCTGCATGATACTCATTAATATTTTAGCTCTCCACGAGTCCTGAAAGTTTTTCCTTTATTCTCATGTCATAATCTCCAAAGATACCAGAAAACTGTATTTAAGAGCAATGGTTAGAGTTTTATAACTGATTATAAAACTGCCTTCTCAAGAGGACCACAACAAGACAACAATGGTCCATGGATGAGAAGAAATTTTAAGGCAGCCATAGTCAAAAGACACAAATGACAAGGAAATTTGTTACCACTGAGGCACACAATAATTTTACCATGACAATTATGATTATTACTGATAATATACACTAAGCTATATTAGAATTATAGGAGTTTCCCACAGTTTTGGAACACATACCATATTTATACAAATGCTGCTCAAAGAAAACCAAACAGCATTTCATATTTGACAATGCTTCCTGTATACTTTTTATAGCAAATAAGCCTAATTATGTCATTTTTGGAATTTAAGGTGACTAATATCTGAAAAAGATTAATTAGGTCAGAAAGAAACATAATTTGTAATTTGATTTTGAAAAGTTTGGCAAATATAAAAGGCTTAAAACACTCAATATCACAAAATAGGATTACAAATCATTGTAAAGTCATTCATTTAACCAAAGTGATAACTGAATGATTTTTTTAAAAAGAAAAAGCCATCATTCTTTGAGACAGGAGACTTAATTTTCCAAACAAGAAGCCCTAATAAAAACAGAATGAAGCCAATTACGTTTGTTCTTCAAAATTTTGTAAACAATCTATAAAATTTAATCTCCACCATAAAATATAACTTTCATAACTCTTTTATAACCTTTATGACCTTTATTAAGGAGTTGGTTAATGCTTCAAAAAAACCTTGTTCATCTTACACAGGGGTTCATATACTGATGATACTGATGTTGTGTCAGTGTGCCCTTGACATTCATGATTAACTTATAGAGAAACTGAGTTTATTTTATATTTCAAAATCATCCCTTACAATCTTATGCATCCACCTATTCTGTGAGTTCTTGGGCCTTGAGGAGTTGAATGGCTTTAATTTACGGCTCTGTGACTTAGGAATGCAGTTAATATTTATTGGCATCTTTTACAGGGCCTGCAGATGAGGCTATAATTGCTGTCAGTGTTTAAGATTTAGCAGAATGTGGTGTCCTTTTTGGACCCAAGAGTCAAAGCCCAGTAACTCAATGTCACAAGGACATTAAAAAGCACATACAGAAGGGTAAGTGGAACAAAGTAACCTTAACTAAAAAAAATTTATCTCGGATTTTTTCAAAAAAATTCAAAACGATAATAATATGACAATTTGATCATATTAACATTTTTGTTTTCTTCTTGTAAAGCCTTTAATTGTGACTTACACTGCCGTTCACGACATACTTGTACTTTTTATTTTGTCTTCAATACTCCTCCTTCTTAAACAACCAGTCATTTTATTTTAGGACTGAATTTATCATACAAGATTCACATATAAAATTATTCTTCAGTAAGCTTTCTTACCAAAAAAAAAAAAAAAAACTCTCTTTATTTTCATAACTTTCTTTACATCCCTTTTTATTTCCTGGTTCCTTTTACCTTGTTTTGTAAATAACCTTTATATAAGTTTTGAATTAGACAAAACTTATTCAACTTTTTTTTTTTCTTTTTCTTTTTTTTTTTGTTTTTTGTTTTTTGTTTTTTTTTTTTTAATTATACTTTAAGTTCTAGGGTACATGTGCATAACATGCAGGTTTGTTACATATGTATATCTGTGCCATGTTGGTGTGCTGCACCCATAAACTCATCAGCACCCATCAATTCATCATTTATCTCATGTATAACTCCCCAATGCAATCCCTCCCCCCTCCCCCCTCCCCATGATAGGACCCAGTGTGTGATGTTCCCCTTCCAGAGTCCAAGTGATCTCATTGTTCAGTTCCCACCTATGAGTGAGAACATGCGGTGTTTGGTTTCCTGTTCTTGTGATAGTTTGCTAAGAATGATGGTTTCCAGCTGCGTCCATGTCCCTACAAAGGACGCAAACTCATCCTTTTTTATGGCTCCATAGTATTCCATGGTGTATATGTGCCACATTTTCTTAATCCAGTCTGTCACTGATGGACATTTGGGTTGATTCCAAGTCTTTGCTATTGTGAATAGTGCCGCAATAAACATACGTGTGCATGTGTCTTTGTAGTAGAATAATTTATAATCCGTTGGGTATATACCCAGTAGTGGGATGGCTGGGTCATATGGTACATCTAGTTCTAGATCCTTGAGGAATTGCCATACTGTTTTCCATAATGGTTGAACTAGTTTACAATCCCACCAACAGTGTAAAAGTGTTCCTATTTCTCCACATCCTCTCCAACACCTGTTGTTTCCTGATTTTTTAATGATTGCCATTCTAACTGGTGTGAGATGGTATCTCATTGTGGTTTTGATTTGCATTTCTCTGATGGCCAGTGATGATGAGCATTTTTTCATGTGTCTGTTGGCTGTATGAATGTCTTCTTTTGAGAAATGTCTGTTCATATCCTTTCCCCACTTTTTGATAGGGTTGTTTGTTTTTTTCTTGTATATTTGTTTGAGTTCTTTGTAGATTCTGGAAATTAGCCCTTTGTCAGATGAGTAGATTGCAAAATTTTTCTCCCATTCTGTAGGTTGCCTGTTCACTCTGATGGTAGTTTCTTTTGCTGTGCAGAAGCTGTTTAGTTTAATTAGATCCCATTTGTCAATTTTGGCTTTTCCTGCCATTGCTTTTGGTGTTTTAGACATGAAGTCCTTGCCCATGCCTATGTCCGGAATGGTAATACCTAGATTTTCTTCTAGGGTTTTTATGGTAATAGGTCTAACATTTAAGTCTCTAATCCATCTTGAATTAATCTTCGTGTAAGGAGTAAGGAAAGGATCCAGTTTCAGCTTTCTACTTATGGCTAGCCAATTTTCCCAGCTCCATTTATTAAATAGGGAATCCTTTCCCCAATTTTTGTTTCTCTCAGGTTTGTCAAAGATCAGATGGCTGTAGATGTGTGGTATTATTTCTGAGGACTCTGTTCTGTTCCATTGGTCTATATCTCTGTTTTGGTACCAGTACCATGCTGTTTTGGTTACTGTAGCCTTGTAGTATAGTTTGAAGTCAGGTAGCGTGACGCCTCCAGCTTTGTCCTTTTGACTTAGGATTGTCTTGGCAATGCGGGCTCTTTTTTGGTTCCATATGAACTTTAAAGCAGTTTTTTCCAATTCTGTGAAGAAACTCATTGGTAGCTTGATGGGGATGGCATTGAATCTATAAATAACCTTGGGCAGTATGGCCATTTTCACGATATTGATTCTTCCTATCCATGAGCATGGTATGTTCTTCCATTTGTTTGTGTCCTCTTTGATTTCACTGAGCAGTGGTTTGTAGTTCTCCTTGAAGAGGTCCTTTACATCCCTTGTAAGTTGGATTCCTAGGTATTTTATTCTCTTTGAAGCAATTGTGAATGGAAGTTCATTCCTGATTTGGCTCTCTGCTTGTCTGTTACTGGTGTATAAGAATGCTTGTGATTTTTGCACATTAATTTTGTATCCTGAGACTTTGCTGAAGTTGCTTATCAGCTTAAAAAGGTTTTGGGCTGAGACGATGGGGTTTTCTAAGTATACAATCATGTCATCTGCAAACAGGGACAATTTGATTTCTTCTTTTCCTAACTGAATACCCTTGATTTCTTTCACTTGCCTGATTGCCCTAGCCAGAACTTCCAACACTATGTTGAATAGGAGTGGTGAGAGAGGGCATCCCTGTCTTGTGCCAGTTTTCAAAGGGAATTTTTCCAGTTTTTGCCCATTCAGTATGATATTAGCTGTGGGTTTGTCATAAATAGCTCTTATTATTTTGAGGTACGTTCCATCAATACCGAATTTATTGAGCGTTTTTAGCATGAAGGGCTGTTGAATTTTGTCAAAAGCCTTTTCTGCATCTATTGAGATAATCATGTGGTTCTTGTCTTTGGTTCTGTTGATATGCTGGATTACGTTTATTGATTTGCGAATGTTGAACCAGCCTTGCATCCCAGGGATGAAGCCCACTTGATCAGGGTGGATAAGCTTTTTGATGTGCTGCTGAATCCGGTTTGCCAGTATTTTATTGAGGATTTTTGCATCGATGTTCATCAGGGAGATTGGTCTAAAATTCTCTTTTTTTGTTGTGTCTCTGCCAGGCTTTGGTATCAGGATGATGTTGGCCTCATAAAATGAGTTAGGGAGGATTCCCTCTTTTTCTATTGATTGGAATAGTTTCAGAAGGAATGGTACCAGCTCCTCCTTATACCTCTGGTAGAATTCAGCTGTGAATCCATCTGGTCCTGGGCTTTTTTTGGTTGGTAGGCTATTAATTGTTGCCTCAATTTCAGAGCCTGCTATTGGTCTATTCAGGGATTCAACTTCTTCCTGGTTTAGTCTTGGGAGAGTGTAAGTGTCCAGGAAATTATCCATTTCTTCTAGATTTTCTAGTTGATTTGCGTAGACGTGTTTATAGTATTCTCTGATGGTAGTTTGTATTTCTGTGGGGTCAGTGGTGATATCCCCTTTATCATTTTTTAATGCGTCTATTTGATTCCTCTCTCTTTTCTTCTTTATTAGTCTTGCTAGCGGTCTGTCAATTTTGTTGATCTTTTCAAAAAACCAACTCCTGGATTCATTGATTTTTTGGTGGGTTTTTTGTGTCTCTATCTCCTTCAGTTCTGCTCTGATCTTACTTATTTCTTGCCTTCTGCTAGCTTTTGAATGTGTTTGCTCTTGCCTCTCTAGTTCTTTTAATTGTGATGTTAGAGTGTCAATTTTAGATCTTTCCTGCTTTCTCTTGTGGGCATTTAGTGCTATAAATTTCCGTCTACACACTGCTTTAAATGTGTCCCAGAGATTCTGGTATGTTGTGTCTTTGTTCTCATTGGTTTCAAAGAACATCTTTATTTCTGCTTTCATTTCGTTATGTACCCAGTAGTCATTCAGGAGCAGGTTGTTCAGTTTCCATGTAGTTGAGCGGTTTTGATTGAGTTTCTTAGTCCTGAGTTCTAGTTTGATTGCACTGTGGTCTGAGAGACAGTTTGATATAATTTCTGTTCTTTTACATTTGCTGAGGAGTGCTTTACTTCCAATTATGTGGTCAATTTTGGAATAAGTGTGATGTGGTGCTGAGAAGAATGTATATTCTGTTGACTTGGGGTGGAGAGTTCTATAGATATCTATTAGGTCCGCTTGGTGCAGAGATGAGTTCAATTCCTGGATATCCTTGTTAACTTTCTGTCTCGATGATCTGTCTAATGTTGACAGTGGAGTGTTGAAGTCTCCCATTATCATTGTGTGGGAGTCTACATCTCTTTGTAGGTCTCTGAGGACTTGCTTTATGAATCTGGGTGCTCCTGTATTGGGTGCATATATATTTAGGATAGTTAGCTCTTCCTGTTGAATTGATCCCTTTACCATTATGTAATGGCCTTCTTTGTCTCTTTTGATCTTTGATGGTTTAAAGTCTGTTTTATCAGAGACTAGGATTGCAACCTCTGCTTTTTTTTGTTCTCCATTTGCTTGGTAGATCTTCCTTCATCCCTTTATTTTGAGCCTATGTATGTCTCTGCATGTGAGATGGGTCTCCTGAAGACAGCAGACTGATGGGTCTTGACTCTTTATCCAGTTTGCCAGTCTGTGTCTTTTAATTGGAGCATTTAGTCAATCTACATTTAAGGTTAATATTGTTATGTGTGAACTTGATCCTGCCATTATGATATTAACTGGTTATTTTGCTCGTTAGTTGATGCAGTTTCTTCCTAGCCTCGATGGTCTTTACATTTTGGCATGTTTTTGCAATGGCTGGTACCGGTTGTTCCTTTCCATGTTTAGGACTTCCTTCAGGGTCTCTTGTAAGACAGGCCTGGTGGTGACAAAATCTCTAAGCATTTGCTTATCTGTAAAGAATTTTATTTCTCCTTCACTTATGAAACTTAATTTGGCTGGATATGAAATTCTGGGTTTAAAATTCTTTTCTTTAAGAACGTTGAATATTGGCCCCCACTCTCTTCTGGCTTGTAGAGTTTCTGCCGTGAGATCTGCTGTCAGTCTGATGGGCTTCCCTTTGTGGGTAACCCGACCTTTCTCTGTGGCTGCCCTTAAGATTTTTTCCTTCATTTCAACTTTGGTGAATCTGGCAATTATGTGTCTTGGAGTTGCTCTTCTGGAGGAGTATCTTTGTGGCGTTCTCTGTATTTCCTGAATTTGAATGTTGGCCTGCCCTGCTAGGTTGGGGAAGTTCTCCTGGATGATATCCTGAAGAGTGTTTTCCAATTTGGTTCCATTTTCCCCCTCACTTTCAGGCACCCCAATCACACGTAGATTTGGTCTTTTTACATAATCCCATACTTCTTGTTCATTTCTTTTTCTTCTTTTTTCTTTTGGTTTCTCTTCTCGCTTCATTTCATTCATTTGATCCTCAATCGCTGATACTCTTTCTTCCGGTTGATCGAGTCGGTTGCTGAAGCTTGTGCATTTGTCACGTATTTCTCGTGTCATGGTTTTCATCTCTGTCATTTCGTTTATGACCTTCTCTGCATTAATTAGTCTAGCTGTCAATTCTTCCACTCTTTTTTCAAGATTTTTAGTTTCTTTGCGCTGGGTACGTAATTCCTCCTTTAGCTCTGAGAGGTTTGATGGATTGAAGCCTTCTTCTCTCATCTCGTCAAAGTCATTCTCTGACCAGCTTTGATCCGTTGCTGGCGATGGGCTGTGCTCCTTTGCAGGGGGAGATGCGCTCTTATTTTTTTGAATTTCCAGCTTTTCTGCCCTGCTTTTTCCCCATCTTTGTGGTTTTATCTGTCTCTGGTCTTTGATGATGGTGACATACTGCTGGGGTTTTGGTATAGATGTCCTTCCTGTTTGATAGTTTTCCTTCTGACAGTCAGGACCCTCAGCTATAGGTCTGTTGGAGATTGCTTGAGGTCCACTCCAGACCCTGTTTGTCTGAGTATCAGCAGCAGAGGTTGCAGAAGATAGAATATTGCTGAACAGTGAGTGCACCTGTCTGATTCTTGCTTTGGAAGCTTCCTCTAAGGGGTGTACTCCACCCTGTGAGGTGTGGGGTGTCAGACTGCCTCTAGTGGGGGATGTCTCCCAGTTAGGCTACTCAGGGGTCAGGGACCCACTTGAGCAGGCAGCCTGCCCCTTCTCAGATCTCAACCTCTGTGTTGGGAGATCCACTGCTCTCTTCAAAGCTGTCAGACAGAGTCGTTCGAGTCTGCACAGGCCTCTGCTGCTTCCCCTGTTATTTTTGTTGTGTCCTGTCCCCAGAGGCGGAGTCTACAGAGACAGGCAGGTTTCCTTGAGCTGCTGTGAGCTCCACCCAGTTCGAGCTTCCCAGCAGCTTTGTTCACCTACTTAAGCCTCAGCGATGGCAGGCGCCCCTCCCCCAGCCTCGCTGCTGCCTTGCGGTTAGATTGCCGCAGACTGCTGTGTTAGCAAGGAGGGAGGCTCCGTGGGCGTGGGACCCTCCTGGCCAGGTGTGGGGTATATTCTCCTGGTGTGCCGGTGTGCTTACCGCGCAGTATTGGGGTGGGAGTTACCCGATTTTCCAGGTGTTGTGTGTCTCAGTTCCCCTGGCTAGGAAAAGGGACTCCCTTCCCCCTTGCGCTTCCCAGGTGAGGCGATGCCTCGCCCTGCTTCAGATGTCGCTGGTCAGGCTGCAGCAGCTGACCAGCATGGATTGTCCGGCACTCCCGAGTGAGATGACCCCAGTACCTCAGTTGAAAATGCAGAAATCACCGGTCTTCTGTGTCGCTCGCGCTGGGAGATGGAGACTGTAGCTGTTCCTATTCGGCCATCTTTCAACTTTTTTTTTTCAAGGAACACATTTGGTTTCCTTACAATATATATTTATTGGAAAATACCCAAATAATGAAGTATCTATTATTTAATTTAACTTTATATTCTAAATTATGACAAGTTTGCTTACAAGTATTTATCCCATTACATTTACCGAATTATTTTATTATTATTGTTTACCAAGATGATTTTTGAAAACTGTAATAATCATAATTTAAAGTTATAAAATCACCATTTTCAAAAATATAACTGAGGCAGTGAAAAAGATATGACCTAACCAACTCCATCTTGCTTCTAACCTCCAAGCTTTCCTTGATCATTCCTGAACTTTGGGAGGAACTTAGTTTATAGTTTAGTTTTGAAGCAAAGGTGATAATAGCACTTTCCCAAAACAAACCTCTCTACTGCTTGTGGACTAGATTGTCTAAAGCCACAAGATTAGAAGTTATGGCAATATTACTAAATTTAAGATGCAGTTATTTGCATTAAACCAATATAAAAGTCTTATTTATTAAAAATTATGGAAGCAAAGATTATTCTGCTTTGGGATTGGTTTAGACTTTTATAACCCCTATGCCAAATTTTTATACCTTCCAGTATTTCGTAGGGATAAATGTGAAATTTCCTGATTAATAAATGCAAATGAAAAATGTATGCTAGCAATTCTTAAGTCAAATCTAATTTACTTTACCAATAATTTTAAAGCTAGCTTATTTCTTAAAGATTTTACTTAAGTTACATAAACTTGGAAAAGCATTTGAATAGTCTTTCCTTTTTTCCTGATAAAATATTTAATTTAAATGCTTTTATTTTTCTTTAAGCCAATTAATTATATATTTTCAGAAGTGAAACATTGTGTACAGAACACATAAATATATAGATGTATTATGGATGCTGATGGAAATACATTTTATAGATTCATAAAGACCTCTTTTTTTTTCCTATCTTAGAATTTTAGGTTCTTCATTACCTGTTTTATAAACCTAGGCAGTTATTAGCTAAATAGCCTTAAATTTGCATATTAAAGGAAACAACTCAGTTGAAAGTTATATAGGAAAATTAAAAGTCTGGTGGAACTACAGGGAGATGCTTTTATATTTCCCTTGTTTTTTTTTTTTTTTTTTTTTTTCTAAAAAAGACATTTCGGAGTGTCTAAACTACACTCTTCTTTAAAAACCCAAGAGTAGCCTCTGTTGCGATAACTATTATACTCAAAAACTCAGGTGAAAACAGAATTCAGTAAATTGAGAAGAAAGAAAAAACACTTTTGCATAAAAAAGATGACAAGGTCTTAGGAGAGAAAATAAACAACAAAAAATAAAAACACAACCAGAAACAGAAACACGAAGGTCTTTTAAATACAAACATGCACACATGCACACAAATGCACACACATATTGCATTTTAGCATTTTAATAAGACTGACTTTTAACCATTGATCTCCTTAAAAAAAAAAAAACAAACCTTTTTTTTAATGCTTTATGTTCTAGGGTACATGTGCACAATGTGCAGGTTTGTTACATATGTATACATGTGCCGTGTTGGTGTGCTGCACCCATTAACTCGTTATTTACATTAGGTATATCTCCTAATGGTATCCCTCTCCCCTCCCCGTACCCCACAACAGGCCACAGAGTGTGATGTTCCCCTTCCTGTGTCCAAGTGATCTCATTGTTCAATTCCCACCTATGAGTGAGAACATGCGGTGTTTGGTTTTCTGTTCTTGCGATAGTTTGCTGAGAATGATGGTTTCCAGCTGCATCCATGTCCCTACAAAGGACACGAGCTCATCCTTTTTTAAGGCTGCATAGTATTCCGTGGTGTATATGTGCCACATTTTCTTAATCTAGTCTGTCATTGATGGACATTTGGGTTGGTTACAAGTCTTTGCTATCGTGAATAGTGCCGCAATAAACATACATGTGCATGTGTCTTTATAGCAACATGCTTTATAATCCTTTGGGTATATAGCCAGTAATGGGATGTCTGGGTCAAATGGTATTTCTAGTTCTAGATCCTTCAGGAATCGCCACACTGTCTTCCACAATGGTTGAACTAGTTTACAGTCCCACCAACAGTAAAAAAGTGTTTCTATTTCTCCACGTCCTCTCCAGCACCTGTTGTTTCCTGACTTTTTAATGATCACCATTCTAACTGGTGTGAGGTGGTATCTCATTGTGGTTTTGATCTGCATTTCTCTGATGGCTAGTGATGATGAGCATTTTTTCATGTGTCTGTTGGCTGCACAAATGTCTTCTTTTGAGAAGTGTCTGTTCATATCCTTTGCCCACTTTTTGATGGGGTTGTTTGTTTTTTTCTTGTAAATTTGTTTGAGTTGTTTGAGCTCTTTGGGACAAGTCAAAGTGGGTAGCTTCCAGGCTATAGGTAAATTTTAAAATTTTCTGTTTGACAATTGGTTGAGTTTGTCTAAAGCCCTGGGATTGATAGAAGAGAAATGTTCAGATTAAGATAAAAGATTGAGAAGAACAAGGTTCTTTGGAAGTCTTATAGTGGCTGGCCTAAGAGACAATACATGACAAATGTTCCCTATTCAGACCTTTAAAAGGTGCTAGATTCCTAGTCAATCTCCTACAATTGGGAGGGCCTGAAAGAAAACGATCTATGTTAACAGAGATTCTTTATGGATGCAAATTTTTCCCCACAAAGGACAACTTTGTGGGGCCACTTCAGCATATGGCAAAGAAACATGTTTTGGGGTAAAATATTTTGACTTTCCTCTTTGACACATAATGTTATGCCAGAGTCAGATTCAAAAATAAGTCACAATATATAGGGTTAAAGAAAACTTATTTGATGAGAATTTGTGATTGGTAGGGCATGACTTCCCAGACCCTTTAGATAGGAATTTGGGCAAGATAAAAAGAAAAATCAGAGCTTTGCCCTCAGAACAAATATCTACCAATCAGCCATTTAATTCACAGAAGCCGCAATCTTGAGTACTGACAGTATATGTTATTTGACAATAAAAGACAGACATAAAGAGACTGAAAAATCCTGGATGCATACAGATGAAAACTATAGTTTACTAGTTCTTATCTCTAGCCTTCAGAATACCATCATTTTGATTTCCTTTGAAGTAAAACCTGAAGAGATAAATAACATTGACAGTTTCACAATTATAAGAATAATTCATGTGTCAGAACAGAAAAATGAAACTATTCCATTAGGGCACCAACTGAAAATATGAGGAAAAATTACAATCTGGTACTTTCTAGAGGATTATTGTAGCCAATAAATAATGACTTAATCTGCACTCAAAAAAGTTAGGACTGAAATCTAGTATTAAGTGTTACACTTTTTCTTTGAAACAATTTCTCTAGCAGCTTTTAAAAATTATTATTAAAGAGAAAATTAGAGCAAGGCCAATTAGTGTGTAAGGTAAGTTTTAAGCCTGTTATGCTTTCCTGATTATTGGTATAAAATGCAGCAATAATTTATTGGTTATATGAGAAGTCTATATGAGGCTTATTTTAAATCGGCTTTGCAGAAACGTTACCTAAAAATAAGTTATTTAATTTAAATCTTGGTAAAATAGCCTATTTCTCCAATTTTTTTTTAACTCTTATTGAACTTATGCAGATAACTATATTGTGATAAAATCACAATCTGAATGTTGGAGAACTGAGAAAAGTAAATTTGCTTACAAAAACATACTTTACCCAAATAACTTAAAATAGTTTATCTTGACCCTTCTTAAATGAGAGCAGCGGCTTTTAAAACAAGGTGTTTGTTTACCTTGGAAATGCCCTTTTCAAACCAGATCTGCTTATGAGAGCTATTAGGCACTGTTGAATTTAGCAGCTCCTCACAATTAGTACTAGGAAAGAGGCTCTCTGCTTATTAGGTATCGAGATTTTATGTAAACCGTTCTTATTTTATCATGGAAGTCTTTTGGGAAACATTATTTCCATTAGCATAGGAGTAGCTTCACTTAATATGTCATAGCAAGGCAGTAAATGCCCCATCAAGTAGAAATTCTCTAGTTCAGTCATTGTCATTGAAAAGTACTCACAGTTTTTTGCCCTCAGCCACAACAAATGCTCCACACGAAAGGCTAGGCAGTGCGGGATTTGTCCAAATTAGCACTCCGGGTTCTACCCTACACTTTGTGGGCTTAGACAATTTTACCAGTTCCCATTTAGTGTATTCAAATACAATTTTCTAAGACAGCAAGCAGATATACATGTCTTCATTTTTACAGTATCAGAGAGGGGAAAACATCCCCCATGTAGATATAGTGAGAGAAGAGAGAAGGAGACCCCCCCCCATATTGTTCTATATTGTTTTATGCTCAGTACCTGATTTAAGAAAAGACAAGGAAGTGAAACCAAAGGCAGGCAGTCTGACGCCAGGCACCAGACCCAAAACCAGACCCCAAACCAGGCCTCGGCCTTCCTGACCTTAGCCTGATAGTTAAAATTCAACCCATGACTTAGCAACCAATGTTATCCATAGATTTCTGACATTGTATGGAAGGACATTGTGAAACTTCTAGTCCTGTTCTATCTCACTCTGATTACTGCTGCATACAGCCCCTGTCACGTAACCCCTAGAATGCTCCATCAATCACAGCCCTGTCATGTAAAATCTTTAGTGTTGTGAGCCCTTAAAAGGGACAGAAATTGTGCATCCAACAAGCTCGGATTTTGAGATGCCAGTCTGCCGATGCTTCCAGCTGATTAAAAGCTACTTCCTTCACTATCTCGGTGTCTGTGGGGTTTTGTCCACGGCTCATCCTGCTACATTTGTACCCATTTTCATAGCACATTTAAGTAAAAGGGGTTATAACTACCTTACATAAACTGTCTTTAAACATTTTAAACTTTATAATTCTGTTAACCTGTATGTTTTCATGTTCTGATCTCAGGAACTCCTTTTTACCCCCAGACCATTTTACCTTTTCTGGTGAAGAGGGTTTGGATTCCCACAGGGAGTAGAATCTGTAAGACCTATGAGGGACCGCAATTTTGATAAGGCTTCTTAAACAGTCTTATGGTTCTGTGAGAGGGGCATCCTTGTAAAAGGGGCTCCCTTAACCCCCAAATTTACTGTGACCTGGGTAACAGGTGTATTTGATGAGAGGATATTCCAGTCATCATAAACTCAGTCCAGCATGACTTGCATATGAAATGTATTAACGACTTCATCTGGTATTTTATAGGGAGAGTTGGGTAATTCCCTTCTTGGGGCAAACAGACCTTACGATGGCATTATGCAGCCCACTAGACTGGTTGCTTTCTCAAGAATAACACCCTGTGCATTTGCAATGCATATACTTAGTGATTGTTCGGTAATGAGCTGTAAGTTCTACATTAATCCAAACAAGCTCTTAAATTCTGTATCATTTAGAATTAAGAACTTTGTCCTTAAAATGGTTAGTTTTATAATCCACTATAGTAAATATTTTTTTAAAAAAGCTGAATGATACCAATCTACAGAAAGGAACAATTCTTTTATATTACACATCTGGCTTTTAATGGTTACTTCATTTTACCCTTCCCCACATCAACTATTTTCGCAGTAACCACAGGGCTCAGAATCAACTTTTGTTGCCCTAGCTTTTTTTTTTTTTAACCCGTTTTATTTTATCTGTATAATTTCCTTTATTATAAAGCAACTGTTAGTTTTTTAACCAAAAATTAGCTTACTTTTTTTTTTGTGAAAATTGACATCCTTATATTTTATAAAATTTTACCAGAAGCATATTTCAGGTTCTTACTACTTTAACTTTTAGTAACTCGAATTTCCAGGGAAATAAAGAATCTGAGGTTTTAACGTGACATTGAGATTTTAAATTACTGGTGAGAGTTTTGAGATTAAATTTACCAAATTTATTTTACCAAAGATTACCAAGGTCATGTGAATTAAAAAGCATCTGAGCTAGCTTCTACCAATCTGATAAACACTTACATTCTTTAAGTTACTTTATTAGAGCTCTTTTACGTGGTTAGTAGTGAAATATTTCTTCCACATGACACATATAAAGATAGAGATATAACAAGCATGCAGAATAAAAAGGCAGATCCGAAAGATATTTTACTTGCCTGTCTTTTAAAAGAATTATCTCACTTAATTTAGATAATTAATAAAAGTTACAAGAGCCAACAAAAGATGAAGGAGAGAGCTATAATTGAATGCCTTTTTAAAAGAGAAAGAATTGAACTTCTGAGCTATGAATCTGAAAAATGTTAAACAAACAGATTATATAATTTAAAAAGTTATTGTTTTTAATAATGGACAAAATATAGACACTAAAAAAGCATTTTTTTTAAAAAAAAAGAATCAGACAATTTTAGTTGGAGTTCTATTTATCAGTAGGATATCAATCAAAATACATAGGCTGCAAATATCACCAGGTTTACTATTAACTTTCTGCCTAATGTAGTCAAAAGGGAGCCCTGATCATTGCAGTTTTTTTGGGAACTGGAATGATGGAAGATCCATTTTGACACATGACTTTACCATGGCAGAGAAACGGTAACTAACAAATGGTGTTCTGGTTGTCAACCCATTCTCTCAAATGGAGGCTCACATATTACCTCTGCTTATGTGGCGTTAGTGAAAGTAAGCTATGTAGCTATAGAAACCTTGAAAGGAGATGGGTGCAATCCTACCACATTCTAAGAGGCAGACCCATGAGATGAGTACCTTTATTTCTCCTGTTTTACAGAAGAAAATAAGACTTCAGGCTGTAGAATAACCTGTGAAATCACACAATTGGAAAGTACCCAAGTTGGAGTGTACATCAATGTATCTAAGAATGAAAACCTATGCTTCTTGGCACAGCATTTCTTTACCTTTTTGTGTGAAGCAGGCTTTCCAGTAGAGGTTATGTGCTATTGTCTGAATCTTTATTTTCCCCCTAAAATTCATATATTAAAATCCTAACCCCCAAGGTTATGGCATTTGGAGGTGGGACCTTTGGGAGGCGATTAGGTTATGAGAACAGAGCCTTCATAACTAGAATAAGTGCTTTTATTTATTTATTTACTTACTTACTTATTTATTTACTTATTTATTTATTTAGTATACTTTAAGTTCTAGGGTACACGTGCACAACGTGCAGGTTTGTTACATATGTATACATGTGCCATGTTGATGTGCTGCACCCATTAACTCGTCAGTGACATTAGGTATATCTCCTATTGCTGTCCCTCCTCCCTCCCCCCCACCCCAGCACAGGCCCTGGTGTGTGATGTTCTGATGCAAACTATCTCAAGGACATAAAGCCAAACACCGCATGTTCTCACTCATAGGTGGGAATTGAACAATGAGAACACTCGGACACAGGATGGGGAATAAGTGCTTTTATAAAAGAGACCCCAGAGAGGTAGCTCTTTACTACTACCACGTGAGGACAGAGTTATAAGATGCCAGACAGAAGTTAGAAAGTGGGCCCTCACCAGATCTAGATCTTCCAATGCCTTGATCCTGGACTTCCCAGCCTCTAGAACTGTGAGAAATAAAATTCAGTCATTTATAAGCTACTCAGTTTATGGCATTTTGTTCTAGCTGTCCAAATGGAATAAAATAGTAGGTACTAACAAATACTAACTCTTGTTAACCTTATCCCTTGTATTTTCTACTGATGATAATGATAATTAAGAATGTACGAATTAAATAACTATAAAAAACAAAACACAAAAGATAGAGAAAATTTGATCTTCTTAGTCCAATGTGTGTTCATCTCTACCTAAAAGAAGGTTGGTAGACTGTCCTTTTGGAGCTATTGCTGGTTAATAATGAATATACTATAGTCTGTAATATAAGGTATGTCCATTATCAGTGGAGATTTTAACATGCTTAGGAAACCATTATATAAGTCCAAAATGTTAATTTATTTTTGAGAAATATAACTTTTGTAAGAAATAGAATATTTGCATTAATATAGTGAGGTATTTTCTTTCAGCAACCTGGCCAAAAGTATAATCAGAAGAATGCTAAGTGGATATGGAGTCAAATGAGGGGAAATTAGATAAATCAGCTTGTAATATCATCAAGCTAATAACTCCAACTTAAAGGAAATACTTCTGCTTATGGATGAAAGTATTCAAAGTCCATTGATTACACAACCCTTTGCATACTTTCACCATCACTAAATGCTTTGTTATCATTTGTCTAAGGCTGTCTCCCACAAGGTGAAGAGGAATGGGTACTGTCACCCCTGCCTCTGTGACTCTTTTTTCTTACTTCAATGTCTGTGTAGACATAGCCTTTCCTCGAATGTGTACTTATGTTCCTTCAGTTTGCCAAGTCTCTTAGGCTTCAGACTTGTTTATTAATAACACATTTCACAGCTTTGCACTATCATATTTATTGCTGATTTCATATTTAAATTTCAGAAGAGTATTCTCCACTGTTTTCAGATTTATCAAGAAAATCTCATATATGACAAGAATAACAATGATGATGATACAGAACCAAGTTTAAATATTGCTCCAGAATTAATTCCAGGGACTTGCAATGTCAGTGGATGAAATATGTGTCAAAAATTGGAGTAAAATAATGCTTTTCCAAATTAATAAGTGATGTGTAAACATCTGTTAATTAGAAAGACTAAATCAGTCAAAAATAATAACTACAACTACTTTTCAAGATTTAGACAGTGCACTAAGACATCAAGAGAAACAACAAAAAGTTAAAAATTGGGGTGATGCGACTGAAGTATACACTTTTTATTAGTTTTCTTTTTCCATGGTTGTTTGTTTATGCAATTAGTATTAAGCTGCTATCCATTTAAAATAATGAGTTATAAGATAGTATTTGCAGGCCTCATGACATCCATACAATGGATACACAAAAAATAAAAAGCAAAAAATTAAATCATACTACAAGAGAAGGTCAACTTTGCTAAAAGCAGTACAAGAAGAAAGGAAAAAAGGAAGATAAGACCATGAAACAAGCAGATAAGAAATTTAAAAAATGGCAGGAGTAATTCTTTACTTATCAAGAATAACACTGAGTGTGACTGGACTACATTCCTTACCATAAAGACATAAAGTGGCTGAATGTATGAAGATATAAGACTCAATTATCTATTGCCTACAAGAAATGTACTTCACATAGACTGAAAATAAAAAGATGAAAAAATATATTTCATACCAGTGGAAATCAAAAGGAAGAGGAGTAACTACACTTATGTCAGACAAAATAGATTTCAAGACAAAAACTGTAAGGAATCACAAAGAAGGTCATTATATAATAATAAAGAGGTCAACCTAGCAATGGAGTATAATGATTGTAAATATATATGTACACAACACTGTAGCACCTGGATATATAAAGCAAGTCATATTGGAGCTAAATACAGAGATAGACTTCAATGCGAAAATAGCTGGTGACTTCAACATCCTATTTTCAGCATTTGACAGATTTCTCAGACAGAAACTCAACAACAACAAAAAATTAGACTTCATCTGCACTATAGAGCAACTGGTATACCTACAGGACACTTCATTCGATGGCTACAGAACACATATTGTTCTCCTAAGCACAAGGATCATTTTCAAGAATAGGCCATATGTTAGGTAACCAAACACATTTTAAGTTTTCAAAAAAATTGAAATATTATCAAGCATCTCCTCTGAGCACAGTAAAATAAAACTAGAAATCAACAACAAGAGGAATTTTGGAAACTATACAAACACATGGAAATCAAACAATATGTTTCTGAAGGACCAGTGGGTCAACAAAGAAATTAGAAAGGAAATGGAAATTTTTTTTGAAACAAATGATAATAGAAACACAACATACTAAAACCTATGTGCTAAAGGAAAAGAATTACTAAGAGGGAAATTCTGAGCTATAAGTGCTTTGAATTTCTGTAAGTGCTTACATCAAAAAAAGAAGAAAAACTTGAACTGAAAACCTAACAATGCATAGTAAATAACTAGAACAGCAAGAGTAAGCCAAACTCAAAATTCACAGAAAAGAAATACTAAATATCAGAGCAGACGTAAATAAATTTGGAATGAAGAAAAAAATAAAATCAATGAAGAAGAAAAAAATAAAATCAATGAAATAAAAAGTTGATGTTTTGGAAAGACAAACAACAATGTCAAACCTTTAGCTGGATTAACAGTAAAAGAGAGATGACCCCAATAAATACAAGGGTCAGAAGATAAATTACAACTGATGATGCAGAAATTCAAAGGATCTTTGGTGGTTACTACGAGTAACTATACACCAGTAAATAGAAAATCTAGAGGAAATGGATAAATTTCTAGACACATACAACCTGTCAATTGAGATTGAACCATAAAGAGATTCGAAACCTGAACAAGATAATGACAAGTAATAAGATTGAAGCTGTAATAAAAAGTATCCCAGCAAAGGAAATCTGGTGAGTTATTGGTTTCACTGCAGAATGTTACCAAACATTTAAGGAAGACATTATGTCAATCCTACCCAACTGTTCAGAAACATAGAGGAGGAGGGAATATTTCTACACTCATTATATGAAGCAGTATTACCCTGATACCAAAACCAGACAAAGACATATCTAAAAAGAAAAAGAAAACAAAAAGCCAATATATCTGATGAATATTGATGCAAAAATACTCAAAAAAATACTAGCACACTAAATTCAACAATATGTTAAAGAATCATTCATTTTGACCAAGGCAGATTTATCCCAGGAATGCAAAGGTGACTCAACATAGTCAAATCAATAAATGTGATGCATTGTATCAATAAGATGAAGGACAAGATCCATCAGATTATTACCATTGATGCTGAAAAAGCATTTGATACAATTTATTTTACTTTCATGATAAAAATGCTAAAGAAACTGGGTATAGAAGGAACATACTACAACATAATAAAATCCATATATCACAGACCCACAGTTAATATCCTACTGAGTGGAGAAAAACTTATAGCTTCTCCTCTCAGATCTGGAACATGACAAGATGCTCACTTTCACCGCTGTTATTCAACATAGCACTTAAAGTCCCAACTAGAGCAATGAGACCAGATAATAAAATAAAAGGCATTTAAATTAAAAAGAAAGAAGTCAAATTATCTTTGTTTGCAGATTATATTTTCTTCTTATTTGGAAATCCTAAAGACTCAACCAGAAAACTATTGGAACAGATAAACAAATTTGGTAAAGTTTCAGTATATAAAGTCAATATACAAAATGTGTAACATTTCTACATGCAAACACTAAACAATTTGGAAAAGAAATTTAAACAGTAATCCCATTTATAGCAGCCATAAATAAATGCCTAGGATTTACCCTCACCAAACAAGGGAAAGATCTGTACAATGAAAACTATAATACACTGATGAAAGACATTGAAGAGGACACAAAGAATAAAATGATATTCCATGCTCATGAATGGAAAGAGCTAATATTGTTAAAATATCCATACTACCCAAAGCAACCTACAGACTGAATGCCATCTTTGTCCAAATGCCATCTCTGTCCAATAAAAAGAATGCCCAACAACATTCTTTACAGAAATAGAAAAAGTAACTCTAAGATTTATATTGAACTGCAAAAGACCCAGAATAGCCAGAGATATCCTGAGCAAATGGAACAAAACTAGAGGAATCACATTACATAATTTCAAATTATACTACAGAACTATAGTAATTAAAACAGCATGGTCCTGGCATAAAAACAGATGCATAGACCAATGGAACAAAATAGAGAACACAGAAGCAAATTTACACACCTATAGTGAATCATTTTTGACAAAGGTCCCAAGACCCTGGGGAAAATATAACCTTTTCAATAAATGGCACTGGGAAAACAGGATATCCATTTGCAGAAGAATGAAAGTACACCCTTATCTCTTGCCACATCCAAAAACAAAATCAAAACAGATGAAAGATTTAAATCTAAGACCTCAAATTATGAAACTACTAAAATAAAACATTAGGGAAACTATTAGGACATTGGTGTGGGCAAAAATTTTTTGAGTAATACCCCACAAGCACAAGCAACAAAACCAAAAATAGACAAACAGAATCACATCATGTTAAAAAGCATATGTGGAATAAAGAAAATAATCAAAGGGAAAGACAACCAACAGAATGGGAGAAAATATTTGCAAACTCTCCAAATTAAAAGGGATTCATAACCAAAATTTATAAGGAGCTGAAACAACTCTATAGGAAAAAAATCTGTTGATCTAATTTAAAAATGTGTAAAATATTTGGATAGATATTTCTCAAAAGAAAACATAAAAATAACAAACTGGCTTATGAAAAGATGTTCAGCACCATTGATCATTAGAGAAATGCAAATCAAAACTCCAATGAGACATCATCTCACCCCAGTTAAAATGACTTTTATCGAATGATAGGCAATAACCAGTGCTGGTGAAGACGTGGAGAAAAGGAAACTTTCATACACTGTTGAGAATATAAATTAGTGCAACCACTGTGAAGAACAGTTTGGAGACTCCTCAAAAAAATTAAAGATAAAGCTACCATATAATCCAGCAATTCCACTTTGGGGTATGTAGCCAAAAAAAAGAAAATCAGCATATTGAACAGACATCCACACTCCCATATTTTTTGCAGCACTGTTTACATCAGCTAAGATTTGGAAGCAATGTAAGTGTCCATCAACACATGCATGGATAAATAAAATGTGGTACATATACACAATGCAGTACTATTCGGCCATAAGAAAGACTGAGATTCGGTCATTTGCAACAACACGGGTGGAATGGGAAGTTATTACATTAAGTAAAATAAGCCAGCCACAGAAAGACAAACCTCGCATGTTTTCATGTATTTGGGGAATCTAAAAATAAAAACAATTTAACTTATGAGTGTAGAGAGTATAAAGTTGATTTCCAGAAGCTGGAAAGGTAGTGGAGGGCTGTAGGAGGTAGGAATGGTTAATAGGTACAAAAAGTTAGAATGAATGAATGAATAAGACCTAGTAATTGAGAGTACAGCAAGTGACTATAGTCAAAATAATTTAATTGCACATTAAAAAATAACTAAAAGGGGATAATTTGATTGTAACACAAAGAATAAATGCTTGAGGGTGTAAATATCCTACTTTTTCATGATGTGATTATTGTGCACTGCATGCCTGTATCAATATATCTCATGTATCTCATAAATGCATTCATTATTTGTAATAACACAAAAATTAAAAGTTAAAAAGCATCTCATACTTTTCTCTGTTGTTATACATATTCTCCAACTAAAAATGATGGTGGGGTGGGATTACGGATCAAAAGATTACAAGGCAAAAGATTACAGGGACCATGTCTTTAAAACTTTCAAAATATGTGTAAATACTTGCTAATGTGAGTATATGTCAACACTATTTATTTCTCTTTCACTGGAAGTTAGGGAAACAAGGAATGTGGTGGATCCTTCTTCTGAGTAAAGGAAAATAGTTTCACTAAATTCTTGTCTTTATTTCAGAAAATGCCTGCCCTTCAAGGCAGATAAGAGAGTTTTTATATATTATATATTTTTAAGTCTAATGTTCCCCTTTTGAGTCAAATTATTCTTTTCTCTTTGGGTGACATTACTGATTATTATTATCTCCAATGGAAGATAGCCACATAAATGAATGGAGGGAAAGAGAAGTCGTTTGGAAATGAAAGACTAACAGAAAAAAGTACGAATATTATTTGAACCCAATTCATTTTTACTTTGATTCCTAGTTATGAATTCTAATTCTATCCAACCTTAGTTTTAGGAATCTTGGCAAAGAATTGTAACACAGGCAATTTTGACTTCTTGTATGCCATTCAACCTGCTGTCCATTCTGCAAGCCATCTTTCTTAATTATAAATCTGACTATATATAATGCCCCTGTTTAATAATATTATAAAATAATTTACACTGTCCCCAGGACAAATAATCACTCCTATATGTTTCATCAGTTCATCTAATCTTTTCAAACCATAATTTAACTTTACACTGCAACCATACAATTTTCTTTCCCAAATTTGTCTTATCATTTCGCACTCTCAATTGAGAAAAATCTCAATGATTTTTCCTCCCCCTTATAAAATTTTCTTTTGGATATAACAAATCGATCACAATGAAAGCATGCACACTTACACACAAACAGAAGTCTCTGTGTTCTGTTTTCCTGTCAATTTTTAACACCGTTAATAATTCAAATCAAACTCTTATTTGTCATTGTACCACCACTAGCCTCTACATTGCTGGGAGTTCTCACTCCACTGATGCCTGCACAACCCTGGAAGTACAAATTTGGAAGGTGAGGGGACAGAGTCTGACTTAAGGCTGCCAGTGATACTCCATTCACTATTTCAAAAGGTCGCATAAGTGATCTCTTTTCTTCTCTCTCCAGTTCTGTTCATTTGTCTATTGGGGTATTGTTTATCTATAACACTCACTTGGGTATTTTTGTTCATTAAATATACAAAAGACTGATACTTAAATCATTTTTGAATAATAAATATAGGTTTACCACTAAAATTAAACAACAGAAAAGTTTGTAAAGTGGAAAAGGATTATCCACACTCTAATTTGACACAAGGTAACCACAGTTATATGTTTAGCTTGCATCTTTCTGAATTTTTTCTATGCTTTTGTAAAACACTTAGTACATTACTGATTTTATTGATTTCCTTAATCATTGGCTTCCTAGTATCCTTGCCCTTTGCTTCAACCCTGAACTAGTCTTATGATTTGGTTTTGGCCAACATAATGCAGTAGAAGGATCTGGTGCAATTCCCAGCTCAGGCTTTACAAAGCCTGGTGCTCTTCTTCCTCGTGGACACCTGAAACTAAATTAGGATGAGCCTGAGCTACATTGCTAGGTAATAAGACACATCATGTGGAAAAGAGGCTAGTTGCCCCAGCCAAGGTCATTCTAGACCAGCTTTCAGCCATGTGTGTTCCAAACATATGAGAGATCCCAGCCTTTCAGTAAAGATGCCTACCCCATGCACAGGTGATCTCAGACGCATGGATAATCTCAGCAGAGTCAAGAACTACTTAGCTAACTGGTAACCTTGTGAACAATAGTACATGCTTATTGCATTAAGCTACTGAGGTTTTGGGTGTTTCGATACCCAGAAATAAATAACTGGCAGACACATATTTACCTATATCTTTTTTCCTTATAGCACCAGTATCATATTATTATATTATCAACAATTTGCTCCATTTGTTTAATTTTTGCTTCACAACATATGACAAACCCTTTAAAAATCCAACACATTAAAATTCAATACTATCTGATTTTTGGACATCTATAAATTATTAAAAAGTGTCAATTCTATATAATTTTAAATGTTTTGTCAAAGTAATACATTCATGAGACAGTCTGTAGTACAGAAAAGAATACAATAAAAATCATATTTCCCAGTACAACTCTTCCCACCTTCAGTCCCACATACTAGATGTAATTTCCTTCAATTATTTTTGTTTTGTTTTGTTTGGCAGTAACATTTGGAATTTTCAATAATGACCCTTACAACTCTGTGTTTCCTGATATATAGAACATAAACAATGCCATTGACTACCTCATATGAGAAGTGAGATGCAGCTCACTTACATTGCCACATATCTAGTCTATTCTACCTAATATTTGATAATGTCATGA
The DNA here is from genome assembly GCF_002776525.5 of Piliocolobus tephrosceles. Taxonomy (NCBI): domain Eukaryota; kingdom Metazoa; phylum Chordata; class Mammalia; order Primates; family Cercopithecidae; genus Piliocolobus; species Piliocolobus tephrosceles. The sequence continues at coordinate 94,828,542 of NC_045446.1, forward strand.
TGTTCAAACCTTTTATTAATTGTGAAACAATTAATAATATATTTAACCATAATTTCTTCTTTAATCAATGTTGCTCAGTAGCTAAAATTTTCTCTATGTAAGTTGATTAATGTTGTTCTCATACCTTCTCACTTTCAATTGTATCATTATATTTTCGCAATTTTTATCATAGTAAAACGTCATAACAAAATTACAAGCTTAACAATTTTAAGTGTACAGCCAAATAGTATTAAATACATTCATAATTTTGCACAACAATCACCCATCTACCTCCAGAATTCTTTCTATCTTGTAAATCTGAAACTTTATAACCATTAAATGACTCTTCATTTTCTCCTGCCCTAGTACCTGGCAATCACCATTCTACTTTCTGTCTCTGTGAATCTGATAATCTAGGTGCCTCATATAAGTGTGATCATATTGTATTTTTGTGTGTGTGAATGGCTTATTTTACCTAGCATAATGTCCTCAAAGTTCCTCTATATTTTAGCATATGTCAGAACTTCCCTCTTTTCTATGCTAAATTACATTTTAGTGTATCTATATATGATATTTTACTTATCAATTTTTCAGTCCATGGATACTTTTGTTGCTTCCACATTTTTAGATAACATGAGCAACGTTGCCATGAACGTGGGTGTATAAATATATATTTGAGACCCTGCTTTCAATTATTTTAGGTATGTACCCAAAGGTGGAGTTTGGATCCTATGATAATTCTAGCTTTACTTTTGTGAGGAACTTTCATACTGTTTTCCACAGTGGTGCCATTTGACATTCTCACCAACAGAGCAGAGGGTTCCAATTATTCTACATCACTGCAAACACCTGTTATTTTCTGTTTGTTTGTATGTTTTGATGGGAGTCATTCTAATGGGTATGAGGTGGTATCTTTCTTATACTTTTAGATACCATCTTCTTTCATCCTATTGTTGGCGGTAAGTCACAGTCAGTCGTCTTCATCAGCCAAGTATAGATGTTACATCAGCCATAAAACTCGAAAATCCAGTTAGCTTCTTCCACTTCATTTCCACTTGTCCACCATTTTCATGGAAATTATATTGTCTATTAGAGAATCTAAAAATATACAGTTCACACAATCTAAAAAGATATCATCTTTACTTTTATCAAAACACCAAATGTTGAATATGCAAGCTATACAGGTAAAGGTGCTCTTTGATGTGACAGAGGAGGGCTGGGCTGCCTGTGGTTTCCTGCAGAAGAGAGAAAGGACAGAAGGTCAAGATGGTTATCCCTCACTGCCTTCATCCCATCCCTCATTATGATTCTTCTTCCATCTTCTGCCATATGCTTTTGTCATTTCCCTCAACTTCCATCTGTGACCTCTGTGACTGTTTAGCAAAAAGTACTTAGGAGTATCTTTGTAAAACCTGAATTAAATTATGTCACTTCTCTTTTCCAAAGCACTGGAAGGTTTTCCTATCTACTCAGATAATATTTTTTTAAAGATTTACCATGTGATGTTCAAGCACAATGTGATGAGGCTCCTCACTGTTTCTCCTAATTTGTCTCTGTCATTTCCCTCACTTGCATTCTCTTTTGGTCACACTGTCTCATTGTAGTTATTTTTAAACATGTTTAGCATTTATCTACCTCAGGGCATTTGCCCTTGTATTCTGTGCTGGAACACCTCTCCTGCATAAGAACCACATGGTTCACTCTCCAACTCTGTCCATTCTTTATTCCAATTTCATTATTTCAAGGAAAGTTTCCTGAATAAAATACCTACAGTTGAGCATGCATTTTCTACTGTCCAATAACTGTGGCTGAATGTCAGTAATGAGAGAGCCAAATAAAAAGTACTCCCTGGCAGAACCTCCCACCAGCCTGTGCACTGGGAAGAATGTGCACTGGGATGGAGCCTTGGGAAGTTCATGCCATTTGCAGCAGGGAGAAGCCTGGCCCCTCCTCTTCCTGGGTGGTACCTGGTATTCAAACTGCAAGGCAGAAAGGGCACTAGCAGGATTCTGGCTCTGTAAAGGGTCCGTTTCCCATTTTTTTTCCTTTTCACACAATAAACCCTGCCCTCCTCACCTTTCAGATTGTCTGTGAGTCTAATTTCTCATGGTCGTGTGACAAGGACCCCATCTTTAGCTGAACTAAGGAGAAAGTCAACAACAGTAATGTGATACATGCACTCAGAGGACCAAAGCCCTGCTTTCTCCATAGTTAGCTCCTGTGTTTACTCTGTTTTGTTCAAGGTCTGATGCAATGTTGGTAACTAAGGGTGGTAGGTGGGAGAGAAACAGAGAGAGAGACAAAGAGAGGGAGTGTATGAGAGATCGATGAATATAATTAATAATTGTAACGTTTATACATTACCATTTTAATAATTACTAACCTAGGACTTTCACTGTGTATTACATTTTGCTGCAATTTTCCTTACCTCCTTGATTGATTATATAGTTGGGGGAAAGTAAATGCGTATAAGTAGAATAAAAAAGAGCACATAAATTCTCACCAGACTGCATCAATAAAGAACTCTAACTTGACCATACAAGTAGTCAGCTGTCATTGGTCATTGAAGTTCACCACTGATATAGCTCTTTCATTTGTTTCACCTTCCAACAACTCTCAATACTTACATTTTCAATTGCCAGGAAAGAGGTAGAAATCTCTTGTCAAGGATACTCGTTCTATAGTGGGCATCTGGGCTTTAGCTTTTGGAATTTCAAATGATTTCTGTACCTAAAAGAAAAAACAGTAGATGAGATATGAGGGATTTTGGATTCTCAGAAAGCACCTTGCACCATGAACCAGGAAATACCTGGAATGAAGACAGCTTCCATGGTTGATAGGACCAAGCCCATGGATATTCCAACTCCTTAACACTGCTACCCTACCTCTTAGAATTGACACCCCATGTCAGGCTGTACACTGTACATCAAAATAAACACTGCATGCCTAGTCAAGGCTTTTCAACCTCCATTTTCTCTATTTTCCATTTTTGACCTACAGATGTGGAAATCAATTAAATATTCCTTGAGATATGCTCATGAGAACTGGATATGGAAGACTTAGTACTTTCAACCCTCACCAAGGCTGATTCTTCAATTTAAGGAGAATTAAATCCCAGAATCTTGCTTTAAGGCCTGAACACTGAACAACTTTCATGCCGACACCACCAAGCTGACCTCTGAAATCTTATGCAAGGACTGATCAATGAGATCCTGCTTACCATAAATCCAGTATTTCTAGTCTTTTTCCAGGAATACCCTCAAAAGTACAATGTCTAATTCCTAATCATCCAAAAGGACTTAACTTCCCAGTTCTCTATTCATAGAAACCCTGTCTCAATTTATGGTACAATCTTCTTTAAACGCCAGTGGTATATATTCTTCTTCCCACAAGAGTTTTACTGTTTTCTACAATTTTTAATTTAGAAACAACCACACTTTCCTGTGTTAATACCAATCCTATTTTCCCTTAAAAAGAGAAGGAGCATTTATCTATTCATTTATGCATCTATTTATTCAATATATATTAATTGAATGTCTGCTATATGTCAGGCATATTGAGGTGCTGAGCAAATCCCCACCTTCCTGAAGTTTGCATGTTAGTGAGTAAATACAGGTAAAAAACAGACACATAAATAAACTGTTAATATATGCTTAGTGGGAGGAGGTAAGAACTGTGGAGAAAATAAAGTAGGAAGGATGGGGAATAAGGAAGATCCCAAGTTGGGCAAGGAATAGTAAACCTTCCCTTCTGCCATTTTCCATGGAAAGAGTGATTTCTTTTTTATTCCCTTTTACATGCCTTTATGAATTCTACCACAATGCATAATTACACACTTTTTTGTCAGTCCATATTTCCAGTATCCATATCTCTCACAAAAGTGTGAGTCCTAGGTAGTCTTAAGCCATGCAAACCTCATTTACCCCTTTGTTATCAGGATGAAGTCCATCACTTCCATCCAGTTTTTATTCATTTAGTAAATTAATCAAAATTATTTCAAAATATTTTCTATTCTCTGAATTTTAATAACTTATAACCCAAAACATGAAGCTTATAGCTGATATTATTTTGTTTTACTTTGCTCTTCTTCTGGGATATATTGACAATTTCTTTCTCTAAACCAGATTTTAAACACTTGAATGACAGAAATCAGGTGCCATTCTACTTTTGCTTGCCTGAAGAAGTGTGTCATTTTCATTCGATTAGTGAATAATGATAAATTATTTCTGAGCAAATAAATAAATGACTAGAAAAGGAAATGGAAGCTTACCTTCTGAAATATTTTCATTAGGTGGTAGCACCAAGAATATTTCTGGAAGCATGTGATAAGTTCTGTGATGAAGATGGAGCCCCTTGTACGGTCTCTCCAGGACATGTTATCTGTGATGATACAGACTGATATACCTTGGGCTATGACTTTCACTATGTTTTTGTTTATATTTTTGTTTTTGCATAGCTTGGGAATTTACTTGATAGATTTATGGAAATCCCTTATAACCTAACATTTACTTAGGTTTCACACAGAGGAAACAGAAAAGCTGGCAAAGGTTGAACAAAAAAGACAGCTTGTAAACATTACAAGAGATTGCATAGTGATTGTATTTTGATTCTTGGAACTGACTTTCTATTATGGACCTCATGTTCATTCACTTTGCTTAGCAAAGGGGTCTTGAGAAATAAATGGAACTGTTCCACTTTACAAAGGAAAGAATAGAAGCCCAGAAGGATGAATAAAGGTTCAGTGAGGAAGCAACAAAAAATTGCTTTCTGGTTCCAAGACTGTTTACCGATTGCACCATGATGTCTTTTACCATACAATAAACAAAATAGATGAACATATCCAAAGTTTCAGTTACAGAAGATTAAAATATCATAGAAAAATACTGTATAATATAGTGCCAATAGTAAATAATCCTGTCTTATACACTTAAAAATTTGTAAAGAGAGTAGATCTTATATAAATTATCCTTATCACACCCTTGCAGAATGATGATAACAATAAATAGAGAGCTGGAGGAATCTTTTGGAGGAGACAGAGATATTTACAGCATAGATTTGGGTGATGATTTGAGGGGTGTGTACTAATCTCCAAACTTATTAAGTTGCATACATTAAATATGTACAGTTTTTGTATGTCAGTTATGCCTCCATAAAGTGGTTTAAAAACAAGACTTAAAAATTTACAACTTGGAAAGAGTAAAATGTAAAGACCTTTAGGATGATTACCTGGAGGTGAAATGCAAACCACTGTTTCCTGTCATTAGACCTAATTAGCCCCACCCTAACATTTCCTACTTATTTTAAAGGGCATTCACATTTTTATCTGGACACTCAATAACATTGCTCTTTGTAGGATCAAGTGGAATATATGTAGAAGAGGGCTTGAAGTTGCTCATTTGGAAAGACAGCCAGTACTGGGATCCATAAAACTTATATTCAAAATGTTAAATGGATTTGATAAAAAAAAAAAACAGAATCCATCATTTATGTTTACATGGTGTGTGGCGAATGCAGTTACTTGTATTGTATTGCTTTATAATATTTGGCATACCTTTGACTGTAAAGTGTAACACTTATAATAAAACTACAATTTCTTAAAATGTGTGTGTGGGAGGGGAAGGAATCTGTTCTCACAGCACACGTAAGATCATGCAAAATATATAGAGAGCACACACCATTCTCTCAACTCATTGTTGCCTAGGGCCTATCTTGATTTCATAGGATCATTCAAAGGTGTCCTCAGCACCCCCACATTTTTTACTGTTGCTAAAAGACACATACGTGGTGTTGAAGAACAGAAAGCAATGAAGTCCTTCTCCACGTGGACTCTGCAAACAGAATCTTCCTCCAGGTTCTCAGGTGACTGTGAAGAGATGACTGCCAAGGATGCCGGAGAGTCTCTGACCCAGTGTTCCCCACGTCTTTCTGTAGAGACATCAAAGAGACATCAACTTTCTTTTCTTTTTTCTTTTTTTTTTTTTTTTGTCTTTTATGTTACGTTAAGTTCCAGAATAGAAATGCAGAATGTGTAGGTTTGTTACATAGTTGTACGTGTACCATTGTGGTTTGCTGCACCTATCAACCTATCATATAGGTTTTAAGCCCACGTGCATTAAGTATTTGCCTTAAGGCTCTCCTACCCCTTCCCCCTGACCTCCCGACAGGCCCCGGTGTGTGATGTCCCCTTCCCTGTATCCATGTATTCTCACTGTTCAACCCTCACTTATAAGTGAGAACATGCGGTGTTTGGTTTTCTGTTCCTGCATTAATTTGCTGAGGATGATGGCTTCCAGCTTCATTCATGTTCCTGCAAAGGACATGATCTCATTCCTTTTTATGACTACACTGTATTCCATGGGATATATGTACCACATTTTCTATATCCAGTCTGTCATTGATGGGCATTTGGGTTGGTTCAAGAGACATCAACTTTTTATACACTGCTGTGCCTCCCTTACCATGGCTATCACAATTGTCCACCTTGTTATTTTTCAGTGTTCTTTCTAACTAATTTAATGCATATATACAGACCCACACACATGCAAACACACACACACACTTTGCTTCGTCTCTAGTGTCATTCAACAAAGTGTCAATTAACAGTGAATTTGTCATGTCATTACCAGTTTTCAGTTAAGTTATTGCTGCTTTCTTAAAAAACAAAACATACATCCCAATAGTCATGAGGCAATTGGAAGTCAGGAATAAAAAGAGAGAGAGAGAAGATTGACTTAAACCCCTCAAGTTTCCTTAACTTCCTACTCATTTTCCTTTCAACAATTATGAATAAATAGGGTGTGTGTCTCACATGATAACTTCAGTTTCAAGTGCAAATTCTTCAGAAACTACAAAATGTCAAAATGTCTGTAAAACATTTACAAATCAAGCTATCATGAAAATGATTC
>NC_045446.1:94835825-94911618 GCF_002776525.5 Piliocolobus tephrosceles
TTCCGCAGATTCCCTCCAGGATGCCATGAGACATGAGCACCAGGAACATGCTGTCGGAGGACTTGTGCTCTGGTCGGGCAGCAAATGCCCTCAGCACTGACTCCATATCCTGTAAAAGAGCAATGTCTAACTTCAGTCAGGGAAGCATCACAATGAAAGGACGTCCTAGATTTACCATGAGCGAAACAAGTAAAATATGTGACATCTGGGTCACGGTGCTTCACATAGTGCTTACTCAGTCATGGCAGCTGTTTTATGTTTTTGTTTTTTTGGTTTTTTTCCTTCGTAGCGGGGCTGTGGGTTCCTACTTTTTCTGACACACCATGCACTGTCTTCTTAATATACTGTATATTTTTATATGTTACTTATATTACTTTTTTAAAATCTCAATCTTGTCTCTCCTTTCCTAACAAGAGTCATGTGTTATAAATGCATCACACCACTGTCCTTGTAAAATCCAATGTACGTTGCTTAGAATAAAATCAATCTGATTGCCTGACCATTCTCACCCTTACATTGTCTGTTCTGCTTCAATCTCTAGTCATACTGGTCTTCTCTTGTGCCTCACATGTGCCAGTTTCATTTTCAGCTCAGCTCTTTCACAGGTAGCTCCTCCTACTTGGAAGGCACTGCATTCACATCTTCCCAGAGCCATCTCATTCCTTTTGGTAGTTTAGTCCAACTCCTGTGTTCTCTCCCCACAGAGGCTTTTCAGGACCAACCCAAAAATGTCACACCCCATCCAACATTCCCTCTCATGTTTCCTTTTTGCTTATTTTGGATTCTCTTCTTATTCTTATATAGACATATACACACACTCATTCTCTGAAATTGGTCCGGTTTTGCTTATATTGTGAGATTTTACCTCCACTCTAACCTAGATCCTTGTAAATTTGAAGCTTCTTGTATCATTTACAGACTTATCCACAGCGTCAGGAAAAGCTCTTGGCCCCAAAGTTTGGATTTAATATTTGTTTTAAGAGTGCACTCCTGTGCCGTGTGTGGTGACTCATGCCTGTAATCCCAACACTTTGGGAGATCGAGGTGGGTAGATCACGAGGTCAGGAGACTGAGACCATCTTGGCTAACACGGTGAAACCCCGTTTTTTATTTTATTTTAATCTCTGTTAAAAATACAGAAAATTAGCTGGGCGTGGTGGCATGCACCTTTAGTCCCAGCTACTCGGGAGGCTGAGGCAGGAGAATTGCTTGAACCTGGAAGGTGGATGTTGCAGTGAGTCAAGATCATGCTGCTGCACTCCAGTCTGGGTGACAGAGTAAGACTCCATCTCAAAAAAAAAAAAAAAAAAAAAGTACACTCATGCCAAAAACGCATTACTCTGTGATTTTCTGTGAAATCTTGGGGCTACATTCCAATCACCTGATCTTACTGGAACTCAGTAATAATTGTGAAAATACATGCCAATCATATTTTGTCTAGTTTTATGGAGTTGAGGGTATTTGAGGCTTAGAAGAGACACAGATTTATGTATTCAAAAGTTCAATTTGCTAGTGCATGTGTGCATGTATGCACGCGCACATACACACACGAACCCAGAGGTTGTTAAACCTTGTTGAACTTCTATAAAGCTAACTAATTATTAGAAGAATATATGTTGCCTATGGGTGAGTGTGAGATGGCTTAGGGGTTCTTACCCTGGCTGTGAGATTCTTTTTGTCAACCACATTGTAGTCCAGGCCCTGAAGCAGCTCTTGCATCCCCAGGATGTCAAAGTGAGCCCCAATCCTTGGTGGCAGATGATCAAACTTTATATTACATATGATGAGAGCCAGGCGTTTGCGGTCCTCTCTTTTTTTTATAGGATAGATCTGCAGGAGATGTAGATTAAGCGACTTTGATTACCTGAGTCTCTTTTCAACCTCCATATGCCTCATTATTTTGCTTTTTTCATGCAGCTGCCCCCTCCTCTAAACTCTATCAGAAGACATTGCCTTTCCCTCTCTCTCAAGGGCCCAGACCAAGAACCAGGACATATCTGGAATTATTATTTAACTTTCCTCTCTCTAGAGCCCAGAGCAAGAACCGGGACATATCTGGAATGATCACTCAAGAATCTTGAGGAAACTGAATAATTCCTACCCCCTACCTTCTCCTTTTTCTTCTCCACCTACTCAAACATTTCTTATATTCAGGTTCAAATCAAATTTCATATAAACCAAGAAACATTGTCATTGGCTCCAGTAAAAATGAATATAGCAAATATTCTTTGCCTTCTGTATTATGATTATTTTGGTACTATTTTAAAAACATAAACTTACAATGATTTTCAAGATTTAATTATACTTTTCAAACATATTTTATGTCTAGGCTTTTCAACTAGAGTACGAACAATTACTACTCAGTCATGTTATCTTATAAACATTTTTATTTTTTGGCTATATCTGAAATGGTAGTAAATCCCAAATAGATACAAAAATCAATAAATGATAAAAATGAGGAAGCTACATTTTATCATGGGTTGAAAGAGCATTGGTATCTGTTTGAAGCCATATGAATCCTTGCCTGCTGAGCATCTATCATAAAGGTCACCACTGTCACCATCCCCTCATCATTTACTGCTTTATGTATTTCTGCATTTATGGCTGGTACTGTGGCTCCAGCCTGTAATCCCAGCACTTTGGGAGGTCAAGGCTCATGAAGACAGGATTTGGAGAACAGACTGGGTGACATAGTGAGACTATATCTCTACAAAAAAAAAAAAAAAAAAAATCAGCCTGGCATGGTAGTGTGCATCTGTAGTCCTAACTACTTGGGAGGCTGAGGCTGGAGAAACTCTTGAGCCAATGTGTTCAAGGCAGCAGTCAGCTATGATCACACCATGGCACTCCAGGCTGGGCAACAGAGCAAGACCCCATTTTTTAAAATGTGCATTTGATGAAAGCAATTATTTCTTTTTCCCCATTTCATGCAGAGAGCATGGCACCTCATCATGGTTTTCTTTACACCGTCTCAGGAATTCTTCATGAGGACAAAGTATGAGAGTATTTGTAGATTCTGCTGACTCAGGTGGTCCAGCCTCGATTTGCAGAAGTGCTGTGGGATATCACAAAATATAAATTAAGATCTAAAATTGACACCCTAACATCACAATTAGAAGAACTAGAGACGCAAGAGCAAACACATTCAAAAGCTAGCAGAAGGCAAGGAATGACGACGATCAGAACAGAACTGAAGGAGATAGAAACACAAAAATACCCTTCAAAAAATCAATGAATCCAGGAACTGTTTTTTTGAAAAGATCAACAAAATTGATAGATTGCTAGCAAGACTAATAAAGAAGAAAAGAGAGAAGAATCAAATAGATGCAATAAAAAATGATAAAAGGGATATCACCACCTATCCCACAGAAATACAAACTACCATCAGAGAATACTATAAACACCTCTATGCAAATAAGCTAGAAAATCTAGAAGAAATGGATAAATTCCTGGACACATACACTCTCCCAAGAATAAACCAGGAAGAAGGTGAATCCCTGAAGAGACCAATGACAGGCTCTGAAATTGAGGCAATAATTAATAGCCTACCAACCAAAAAAAGTCCAGGACCAGACAGATGCACAGCTGAATTCTACCAGAAGTACAAGGAGGAGTTGGTACCATTCCTTCTGAAACTATTCCAATCAATAGAAAAAGAGGGAATCCTCCCTAACTCATTTTATGAGCCCAGCATCATCCTGATACCAAAGCCTGGCAGAGACACAACAACAAAAAAAAGAATTTTAGACCAATATCCCTGATGAACATTGATGCAAAAATCCTCAGTAAAATACTGGCAAATCGAATCCAGCAGCACATCAAAAAGCTTATCCACCATGATCAAGTGGGCTTCATCCCTTGGATGCAAGGCTGGTTCAACAAACACAAATCAATAAACATAATCCAGCATATAAACAGAACCAAAGACAAAAACCACATGATTATCTCAACAGATGCAGAAAAAGCCTTCGACAAAATTCAATAGCCCTTCAAACTAAAAACTCTCGATAAATTAGGTATTGATGGAACGTACCTCAAAATAATGAGAGCTATTTATTACAAACCCCAGCCAATATCATACTGAATGGGCAAAAACTGGAAGCATTCCCTTTGAAAACTGGCACAAGACAGGGATGCCCTCTCTTACCACTCCTATTCAACATAGTGTTGGAAGTTCTGGCCAGGGCAATCAGGCAGGAGAAAGAAATAAAGGGTATTCAATTAGGAAATGAGGAACTCAAATTGTCCCTGTTTGCAGTTGACATGAGCGTATATTTAGAAAACCCCATTGTCTCAGCCCAAAATCTCCTTAAGCTGATAAGCAACTTCAGTAAAGTCTCAGGATACAAAATCAATCAGCAAAAATCATAAGCATTCTTATACACCAATAACAGACAGAGCCAAATCATGAGTGAACTCCCATTCACAATAGCTTCAAACAGAATAAAACACCTAGGAATCCAACTTACAAGGGATGTGAAGGACCTCTTCAAGGAGAACTACAAACCACTGCTCAATGAAATAAAAGAGGATACAAACAAATGGAAGAACATTCCATGCTCATGGATAGGAAGAATCAATATCATGAAAATGGCCACACTGCCCAAGGTAATTTATAGATTCAGTGCCATCCCCATTAAGCTACCAATGACTTTCTTCACAGAATTGGAAAAAAAATACTTTCAAGTTCATATGGAAACCAAAAAAGAGCCTGCATTGCCAAGACAATCCTAAGCCAAAAGAACAAAGCTGGAGGCATCACACTACCTGACTTCAAACTATACTACAAGGCTACAGTAACCAAAACAGCATGGTACTGGTACCAAAACAGAGATATAGACCAATGGAACAGAATAGAGCCCTCAGAAATAATACCACACATCTACAGCCATCTGATCTTTGACAACCCTGATAAAAACAAGAAATGGAGAAAGAATTCCCTATTTAATAAATGGTGCTGGGAAAATTGGCTAGCCACATGTAGAAAGCTGAAACTGGATCCCTTCCTTACACCTTATACAAAAATTAATTCAAGATGGATTAGAGACTTAAATGTTAGACCTAAAACCATAGAAACCCTAGAAGAAAACCTAGGCAATACCATTCAGGACATAGGCATGTGCAAGGACTTCATGTCTAAAACACCAAAAACAATGGCAACAAAAGCCAAAATTGACAAATGGGATCCAATTAAACTAAAGAGCTTCTGCACAGCAAAAGAAACTACCATCAGAGTGAACAGGCAACCTACAGAATGGGAGAGAACTTTTGCAATCTACTCATCTGACAAAGGGTTAATATCCAGAACCTACAAAAAACTCAAACAAATTTACAAGAAAAAAACAAACAACCCCATCAAAAAGTGGGCAAAGGATATGAACAGACACTTCTCAAAAGATGACATTTATGCAGCCAACAGACACATGAAAAAATGCTCATCATCACTGGCCATCAGAAAAATGCAGATCAAAACCACAATGAGATACCATCTCATGCCAGTTAGAATGGCAATCATTAAAAAGTCAGGAAACAACAGGTGCTGGAGAGGATGTGGAGAAATAGGAACACTTTTACACTGTTGGTGGGACTGTAAACTAGTTCAACCATTATGGAAGACAGTGTGGCGATTCCTCAAGGATCTAGAACTAGAAATACTATTTGACCCTGCCTTCCCATTACTGGGTATATACCCAAAGGATTATAAATCATGCTATTATAAAGACACATGCATACATATGTTTATTGTGCCACTATTCACAAGAGCAAAGACTTGTAACCAAGCCAAATGTCCATCAATGATAGACTGGATTTTAAAAAAACTGTGGTACATATACACGATGGAATACTGTGCAGTCATAAAAAAGGATGAGTTCATGTCCTTTGTAGGGACGTGGATGCAGCTAGAAACCTCATTTTCCGTAAGCTATCACAAGAACAAAATACCGAATACCTCATGCTCTCACTCATAGGTGAGAATTGAACAATGAGATCACTTGGACACAGGAAGGGGAGCATCACACATTGGGGCCTGTCATGGGGTAGGGGGAGGGAGGAGGGACAGCATTAGGAGATATGCCTAATGTAAACGGTGAGTTAATGAGTGCAGCACCAACATGGCACATGTATACATATGTAAAAAACCTGCACGTTGTGCACATGTACCCTAGAACTTAAAATATAATAATAATAAATAAATAAATAAAATATATATACATATATGTGTATATATATATATAAATTATGGCTTCTGCCCCGTGACCCAATTTATCACCTGAGAACTTTGAGAGAGAGAGAGAAATCTTAGGAAAAAGACTTCTTTGTATGTAGGGATTATAGCTGTACCTAATTTCCAGCTTAAGGAAATGTATTGTGGGAATTCCCTGATAGAGAAAGCAGATCTCCCCCAACCCCACCAAGAAAAAAAATGCAGTTATAGATTCTGATTATTCTGGAGAAAAACTCTTGATGATTTAGAGTTAAATTTGGCTTTTCTACATTCAGAAAAACAGTTTGATTTTTCCAGTGGTTTTACCCTAGGGTACTCATTCATTTATTTGGACTTTCTGCTGTGTCTGGGCAAGAGTGTGCTAATACTTGTCAGAGTGCTATCTATTTGAAATTCAATGTGTGTTCCATGTGCAATATTAAATTTTCTAATATCACATTTACAAAAGGTAAAAATAATTTTAATAATGTATTTATTTAAATAATATATCCAAAATATTATTATTTCAACATGTGTCACTAGCCACAAGTTAAGTACTTAATAGCTACATCTGTCTGGTGGCTACAAAACTGGATGGAACAACATCACATTTTGGAGTGATAGTCCCCTCCTAGTTCACACTATGTACAGATATATGCATACAGCAAACACTTAACAGAATATTGAATTCTGTACCATCCTGGTATTTTTTAAGCAACCTTTATGTTAATTACTAATTTTTCTAGAAGAAATAGGCTTCAGTTATCTTTCAACAAATTGTGAAATCACCTATTTATGAAGAAATGTTGTCTAGTGACAATAGTACTGTGTTCAAGGTCAAAGGGACAAATATTTGTATGAGATTTTGACATAACTCTGGACATCTTGTCTCTAAACTGCTGGAGCAGCCAACACTGTCCAACTCATATTTTATAATGTGAGGCAATAATACATCTCTTTTGGATAAGTTTGCTTCTGAGTAATTCTGATCTATCCCCTTGTGAAATGTAATATTGATCTCTTTTAACCGATATTGTGCGAATAACTGGGAAATTATTAAGCCCTCCTTCTGGAAAAGAAAAAGGAATTTACGTATACAAACTAGAAGAAAAGTTTACTAAGATCTAATAAGAAGAGTTCTTTTCATAAAAGGAATGGATGGGCATATTTTTATGTTTGGTTAAGTGATCCAACCAAGACATAGGAATCATGAGTAAAGTGATAATATTCTGTATAAAATTTGCAATGTTTTGTAATATTTCATGTATTTTTTATATTTCTATCATTTGTTTCTCTTCATTTTTAATAATATTTTAAAGTAAATATCTTGCTAAAGTGTATGATAAAAGCCTGAGTTCTGGGAATACAATAAGTTATAAATGTGTAAGGAAACCAAACCTAAGCATCTATTTTTTTCATAGATTAAACAGTGACAGATGCTTTTTCTTCTCATTTCAGAAAATTCTGCCAATGTGAAGACATCCAGGGTCCTGGGATATTCCTGGTCTGAGGGTAAGTTTTCCTGTTTAAAGGTTTGGAGAACTTCCAACTTAACAGTCGTCGCCTAATGACTTTTATGTGTCTGTGTGTAGAACAGGTGTTTTCCAGTAAAATTAGAAATTAGACAGAAATTCTGTCTTATATCCAGTAGTAGAATTAGTATAAAAATACTATTTTATTACAAAATAGTAAATATTATAGTACAATCTGCTTCCAAAGAGAGTTTCTATTAGCCTGACAGGGCAACAAGAAGTAATATGGAAATCAGGAGTTTAGATAAAAATTTCAATTTGAGTCTTATCTGTTATTTAATGAAACAGGAATCTCTCAGGAATCTGCTCAGGAATCTCTTTACACTGGCACAAGAAAGGGGGTGGTGGAGTGGTACAGGATCAGAAAAGCAATTTCCCACAGTACGTAGGGACTTACATGGTTATCTCTCTGACTAAATCACATCATTGGTATATAGTGTGTGTATGTGTATATATATGTGTGTGTGTGTGTGTGTGTGTGTGTACATATAACAGTTTGTTAAATAACAAACAAATAGCTAGGATTCTTCTTATCCGCATTCCAGAATCCAGTGCTCTGCTGGAAACCCTCAGAATTACAACCATATCCAAAGACCTGCCCAAGGCCTGTACCTCTTCTAATAGCCCAGCCCACCCAGCTTCCTGGTATGCTGGGCTAGTGTACTCAAAGTGTTCTGGGATCGATCTTTCTGGAGAATACAAATGCAGACAGAGTGCAGGGAGCCACTGGACCCCTGCTGCAGGGATTTGCAGCTGCCTCCTTCCTGCCACAGCCTCTGCTGATCAGATAGGATATTTCAGTTTATAGTTTAGTGCTCATCATATATGATATCTGGGATTGCTAAAATCATTTTGAAGCCCTTGTTGCTACAAATATGATTCCTATTTGCTGCATTATCTCTGATTTTTTAAAACGAATATTTTTTCCCCTGCCATTCCAGGTTTGAGGAAAGGGAAAATACTTGCAAAAGACCAGTTTAAATACTAATAAGAATGCATCCTTGCCTAAAATCTTGGACAACTATACTAGCATGTGGTTTCTGTTGAGGGGAAACTTTCCCCATACAGAAGTGGAGTTTATTTTGTATAGTGACGTTTGAACAATTTATGTTGCTTTGTGTTCATGATCATATATGATTATTGGTAAACTGTAGTAGTTCAGGGCTGAAGATTTCAGTTTAAAGTCTATGGCAAATTGAGTCCATCCCTGGGAAACATTGATCTGAGAATATTTAGGCTCTAATAATTCTGATAATTCAATCTGTGTCAAAGGTTTTGAAATGTTATAAAATTTAACATTTTATAGTATTTCCCTGTTCATAATTTTGTAACTCACAGAAATGAGTAAGCATTGGAAAATTCTAATTTGTGATGCCCAAATAATAATTAAGAAAGTACTCTTTATTGCATGCATATACTTCATTTGTTTATTCATCACACATTAATTAGGTATCTGCTATGTGCCAGGATCTCCATTAATTACTCTTATTAATTGGTGAAGAAACCAGTTACATTCTGGTAGCAGAAACTTGGTGCATATTACTTCTTTCTACTGAAGTGGAAAAGGGTTAAAAATGGAGCACATTTATTCTGGAAAATAAAGCATTTAATTTTAGCTGTATTCATTTTGTGATGCCAGTGAAACACTGGAGCAGAATTGTTGAATATGCCACTAGAGCTAAATGAGTCTGGAGCTCAGATGAGAGAGTTATGAGAGCTAATATCTTGGAAGTTGTTGGCATGTGGTGCCTGGCATTACAATGTTTCTAGCTGTAGACAGTCTAGTGAGAAAGTACGGAAATTGTCCACATTTCACAGGTGGTAAGACTGATGATTAGGGAGAATGGAAGGTTAAGAAACTTGCCCGAAGCTGCATAGTTCACATGTGACAGAATCTAAGTTTAGGTTTAAGTATCTCCTACTAAAAAATCTCCCCTATTAACTATTTCTGTGCACAGTCTAAACACAAGGACACAGATTTTTGGCTAATTGGAAGTTTGTTCCCATCCCATAAAAGATAAGGTGGTCCCTAACAGGACGATGACATGTTCACTGAAAATGAGAGTTTAGAAATGAAAGTGTAGGAGGATCACAGATAACACTGCATGGGCCTTGGAGTTGAATATATTCTGGAAAATTTAACATATTTATTGTGTTAGATGCAGCCTTACGTTTTACACTGGTGATCCTTTGGTCCATATTGAGAAGGGTTTGGGTAAACCTTTGATGAGCCACACGATTCTTTCGCATAGAGTCTACCAAGATCAGGGCCTTGTCTTCAATTTTGGCATCGTAATATTTTTTCTTTTCCTCTTCCTTCAATGTCAGAACATCGTGTTTTGCCAAATAATTAAAAACACCATGAAGCATATCTTTGCCCAGGTATTCCAACACCTTAAGTATTTCTTTTTTGCGATTGTCTTCTGTCAGAAAGAGAAAGATCCCTTTAACTATGGGCACAGCTTAAAGAGTTCTGCCCTCACCTAAGACGTAACTCTGTAATATGAAACTCTTCTGAAAATACATTCTATTTTACCTTGTCCCCACGAATAGCACACCCTTGTTTTTGCACCTGCAGAGTTCTCTCACCCATCAAATTCATACCAGACTGTGCTTAGCAATTCATTTCCTCTTAAATTTGTTTCTATAGCTTTTCTTCTCCCTTCTGTGGCATTGGGTGTAATGCTAACTTCCTGGTCACCTCCTGTTTTCATATTTCTCTTTCTCTTGTTCCCAGTTCGTGATGATGATGATTTACCTGAAAGGCACACTCCCAGGACAGTCCATGCTCTTGTCTAGACTGTAAATACTACTAAACTATACAATCTGGCCTCTTTGTTGTATTTAGTTTCCTTGGGGAAAACACCATACCTTTTAATTTGCATTTTTAGCACACATCCTATACCCACATCTTTGTGCTCATTAACATCTTTGTGCTCAAAACGCTTAGAAGTACTTAGCATGCTTGCTGAATACATGACTTAATGACCAAATGGATGACTGCATCTACAGTCCTCATTTTTTAGCATCTTTTCCTCAATCAGAATTTGAAATTGAAAATAATATGACAACCAATCTAGCATGGTGAATTTATGTGACATCAGGTTAATCACTACACCTTAGCTTAATTTGAGATTTTATTGGAAAATACAGATATCAGTGATAAATTGTTGTGCCTGTCCCTCTACTAATTACTGCCAGTCATTGGTAAAGCAACCAGTTGCACTCCGGTGGGAGAAATTTGATATATATTAATTTCTTTTACTAAAATGGAAAGGGGTTAAAGTTGGAAAAAATTTGTTTAGAAGAAAAAGTGTTTAATTCTTAGGTAAAAATTAGTTAAATAAAGCCAATGAAACACTGGAGCAGAATTGTTTAAAATGCATCTAGAGCTAAATGAGTCTAGAGCTCAGAGGAGAGTTCTGGATGACAGCTAACATCTTGGGAGTTGCTGGCATGTTGATGCCTACCAGCACAATGTTTCTAACCTTCCACAGTCTTGTGAGAAAGTACTGAAATTGTCCTCATTTCATAGGTAGTAAGACTGATGATTCGGGAGCAAGAGAAGTTAAGATACATGCAGGAAGCCACATAGATTATTAATGACAGAATCTAGGTTTAGGTTTGAGTATGTCTTACTACGATCCTCTACTATTAATTATTTCCATGCACAGTCTGAACCCAAGGACTCAGCCTTCTAGCCAATTGGAAACTGGATCCCACCCCACAAAAGACAAGGTAGTCCCTGAAAGAAATTTAGTGAAAATGATAGTTTCATAAAGGAAGTATAGGGGGATCACAGAAGTCACTGCATGGGTCTTAGAATTGAGTAGATTCTAAAACATTGGAGATATCCATTGTAAAATATCCAGTCTTACTTTTTACACCGGTCGACTTATGATTCGTAGTAGGTAGGATCTGCACAGATGTTTGTCCAGCCCTGTTGATCTTTAGCATGTGGTTTGTCACGACGAGGGGCCTGTCTTCAATTTTGGCATCACGATGTTTTTTCTTTTCCTCTTCCTTCAATTTGGGAAATCTTTTTTTCACCAAGTTATCTGATGTACTCCGAAGGACACATTTCAACAGAGCTTCTAAATTCTTATGGCGTTTTTTTTTTGCAGCTGTCTTCTGTCAAGAATATAAAGACTCCTTCAAATATGGGCATAGCTTAAAGAGTTTTGCCCTTGCTTTAGACAAAACTCTGTATGTGAAACACCCTTGAAAATACCTTCTGTCTTACCATGTCTTCAACAAATACTCACTATTTCTTTGTACCTGTAGCATTCTCTGGCCCATCAAATTCCTACCAGGCTGTGTTTAACAATTCATTGCCATTTAAGTTTGGTTTTTATAGCTTGTCTTTTTCCTTTCTGCAGCATTGGGCCTAAGGCTAATTTCCTGATCATCCACTCTATTCAGATTTCTCTTTCTCTAGCTCAAAGATCATTTTGATGTACCTGAAATGTGTGCATCCAGGACAGTCCATTCTCTTGTCTAGACTATAAATTATTCCTACTAGATGGTAGGATCTTTCCTTTTCTCTGTATTTAGGTTCCTTGGTGAAATAACTGTATCTTTGAATTTGCATTTTTTAACACACAAGCTATACCCAATAGTGCTAATTAAGAATTTTCTGCTCAAGATGCTTAAAAGTACTTAATCTGCTTACTGAATACGTAAGTAAACATCCAACTTAATCATTCAGTGAGTAAATGCATCTAGATACCTAATTCTTTAGCGTCTTTTTTCAAACCAAAATTTAGAATTGAAAATATTTAACAAATATTATGGTAGATTAATATGACACTGAGTTATTGTATTACTCCTTGGCATAATTCAAATTTTTACCAGGAAATATATATATATACACTTATATATGTATGATATATACATATATATATCAAAGTAATAAATCATTTATTTCAATACAAGAGATATGATTTAAGCAGATTGTATGTGGAAAAGCCAGATATCTCCCCTCTTCTCAGTTAACTCTATGAAGATTGTTATCTAGTTCATCTAAATATAAGGATAGCTTTCACACAAAATACATTTTCTAAAGAAAACATGTCAGGACGTTGAACAAAATCTTGGCCCAGAAGCACCAGACTCATTTTCTAGGTTATCTTGAGTTCGTATGTCAGTAATGAACCAACCATTATTAGAAAGACATACGGAAGTTACAAAACAGGAGAAAAAGTTACCTGATAGCATATAATAAATGTAACATCTCCTATGTATTTTTTGTGATTGAAAATGAATTCATATAAAGCAATGACAATCATCATTATCATTATATCATATGAGTAATTGTCACGATTATTAATAGTATCAGTAATTATCATTATTAAAATGATTTCATAAATCAGTAATTATCATTATTATTAGACTCATAATAAATCAGTAATTATCATTATGCTGAAACAATAAATCAGTAATTATCATTATTATTATTATATCACATCAGTAATTATCATTGTTATTTATAAATCTCTCTTCTAAGTACCTTACAAATAGTAGTATACTGGACTTTCACAATAAACCAGTAGAATATGTATTATTTTATCAATTTTATAAATCATTTAAATAATAGGTTGCCCTAAATTACATGAATTAGGGTTCAAATCCTATTTTTACACCACATTCCATAGAGTTAACCATGACAGGCTTTCAGTAATAATAGTTAATATATGGTGAACCCCCATGAGGTCAAGTGCTTTACTGAACTTTCACAAAAACCCCATGCAAAATGTATATTAAGCTCTTTTATATGGAAAAGGAAACATATACAGATAAGTTACTTAAGAAATTGAGTGTAATCTTGTGAAAAGTAAACAAAGTATATAGTAACTCCGGAGTAGGAACAGAAGTACAAGTTTTCAGAATCCAGAGCCCCAACTCTTAAGTCATCAAACTACATTACATGACAGTTGATGAAGAGCTTCTTAAGAGAACACAGATAAGATGCTTAAGGAATTCAGAAAAGATGAGAAAATTCCAGGAGGAGAGTTTACAGAGGCTTCTTAGAAGACAAGACAAAAACGTTGGTTTTAAATGCTAGGTAGGTGTCGGAACAGAGATGTGAAGATTTGCAAAGAGTACGCAGGTTAGTTTATGGAATGTCTACTCTGTCTGAGTTCTGAAGTTCTGTTTAACTTATTTGCATGCTTAGTAAACTAATATAGTATTGACTGAATGAATATGTGGAGAAACATGATAAGCAATTAACCTAAAGAGGTTTTCAACACAATAAATGCCACATATGACAAACACACAGCTAACATCATACTCAGTGGTGAAAAGATAAAAGCTTTTCTTCAAAGATTAGAAAGAGGACAAACATACCCACTTTCACCACTTGTATTCTAGAAATCCTACCCAGAAGAATTAGACAACAGAAAGAATTTAAAGACATCAAAATAGGAGAGGAAGAAGTTAATGTGTCTTGTTTATGAATGACATGATCTTACATATATTAAGAAAACCCTAAATGCTCCACCAAAAATCTGTTAGAACTAATACACAAATGCAGTAAGGTTGAAGGATACAAAAACAACATGCAAAAATTAGTATCATTTTTATAATAACAACCAACTAAAAAATTGGATAATAAAAATCTCATTTATAATGGCTATAAAAAATTTCATGAAATAATAAGGAATAAATGTAACCAAAAAGTTAAAGACATATATACTCATAACTATAAAACATTGACAGAAGAAACTGAATGAGATTCACAAAAATGGACAAATACCCTGTGTTCATGAATTGAAAAATATTATTATGTCTATACTAACCAAGAAATCTATGAATTCAATACAATTCCTATTAAACCTCTAATGGCATTTTTTACTGAAATAGGAAAATCAACCTTAAAATTCATATGGAATTATGAAAAAATTCAAATAGCCAAAGCGTTCTTGAGTAAAGAACAAAACTGGAGGCAGCACACAACCTGACTTTAAAATAAACTGCAAAGTTATAATAATCAAACATAGTACTGGCATAAAAACAAACACAGAGAACAGTGGAATAGAACAAAAAGGCCAGAAATAAACCCAGTTATTTATAGTAAATTTATTTTTGACAAAGTTTCAAGAACACACAATAAGCTAAGGACATTTTCTTCGATAAATGATGTTGGGAAAATTAAATATCCAAGAGCAGAAGAATGAAATTGGGCCCTTATCTGTCATCATATACAAAAATCAACTCAAAATGGATTAAAAACATAAGCCTAATAACTGAAACTATGAAACTACTACACGAAAACATGGGAAAGCTTAATGACGTTGGTATAGACAATGATTTTTGGATGTAACACCAAAAACATGGGAAAAGAAAGCAAAATTAAGATATGAGATTACATCACACTAAAAACCTTTTGCAAAGCCAAGGAAACAACAGTGTGAAGAGACAACCAACAGAATAGGAGTAAATATTTGAATCCATATATCTGATAAGATATTAATATTCAAAATATATAAGAAACACTATTCAATAGGAAGAAAATAAATATTACAAAATGAACCAAGGAACAAAATAGACATTTTTCAAAGGAAGATGCATAAATGGACAACAGGTATATGCAAAATGCTCAACATCTCTGATCACCAGGAAGATTAATACCACAATGAAATATTGCCTCACACCTGTTAGAATGATTACAATCGATATTATATATATATAAAAAGATAACAAGTGTTGGAAATGACATAGAGAAAAAGGAACTCTAATATACTGTTGGTGAAAATATAAATTAGTACAGTCATAATGAAAAACAATAGGAAACTCCTCAAAAAGTTAAAAATTAAAATGAATTAAAAATGTTAAAAATGATGTAGCAATCCAAATATTTAGTATATATTTTAAATATTAAGTAACTATGTTGAAAAGACATATACACTTCCATTGTGATTGCAGCATTATTTAAAATAGGCAAGATATAAAATCAACCTAAGTAACTGTAGATGGATGAATGGAGAAAATATCGTAATGCAACAGTATTCAGCTTTAGAACAATGAAAAAAATCCTGTCATTTGTGACAACATTGATGACCGTGGATAACATTATATTGAATAAAATAAACCAAGATGGGCACCAAAAAACAAATACTATATGATCTCACTGATTTGTAGACTCTAAAAAAGTCAAACTCATAAAAGCAGAGGGTAGAATGGTGGTGATTAGGAGAAGACAGGAAGTTTGGGGAGATGTTGATCAAAGGAAACAACATTTCAATTAGATAGGGGAAATAAGTTTAAGAAATCGATTGCACCACATAGTGACTATAGTTAGTGATGTATTCTTGAAAATTATTTGACAGCGTAAATTTTAAGGGCTGTGATCACAAAAAAAGATAAGCATATGAGGTAATGCATATGTTATTTAGCTCTTTAGGGATTCTACAATATATATTTCAAACATCATTTTGTACATAAGTATATAAAATATTTATTTTCCAATTAAGTAAATAAAATAATTTTTATAAAAAACAATTCAAGACATTTGGCTTGAGATCCTCTTTTCATAATCTATAAAGTCTCATAGCATCAATTATAGGTTTAAAATAATAAATAAATGACTCAAATTTATAGATCAGCCCAGATGTGGATCCGATATGGAAACCCATATATCCAACAATGAGATATCACTTAAAATTATCCCACAGCCTCATTCAATTGAACTTTTAAAATTGAACTGCTAATTTTCTTCTATTTCTATCCTTCATTTTCTCCTCCATATAGTAAAAAATAATACCTAACTTCCAAGTGCAGGAAGGCAGCAAAACGTTATGATATTAAACTTTTTCTGCCTTCTTTATGTCTTATTCCCCAACTCAATTCACACTGCATTGATTTTATTTACTAAACATTTTCAGAATCTGACCACTACTCTTAATTCTAATTGTTCATTACTTCTATTCAGGCCAACACCCTTTCTTTCTTAATCACACCAAGAACCTTATAAACCTTCCTTTTGTCCCTTCTATTCTATTATTCACAATGAAGAGTGTTCTGATATCTAGATTTGGCCATGAAACCTCTCAGTTTATTCTAACCTAGGCCTTCTCCTTCAGCCTCATCTTCTGATACTGTCCCCACCTTGCTCATTACAATTAAAATATTCTGCTCCTCTTTTAATGTCTGGTCCAGTCTCCTACCTTCTCCTTGCTTCCTATTCTCCTATGCTTTCTGTTTATTCTCCAAGTCTAAGAGCAAATGACATTTTTTTTTCAGGCAATCCTCTGATTCTCTGAGGGGAGACAATGTCAGAGGTACATGCTCCTAGGGCACCTTGTTTCTCTTTAGGGTAGCATATTTTTCTACCTTTAATTGTGATTTCCAGCCTAATTCTCAGCATCCACCATTAGATTTTATGCTCTGTGAGGGCAGGTGACCATAAGCTAGGCCTGCACTACTTCTGGCATTCAAGGGAAGTCTAATAATTATCGACTGAATCACTAGTTGAGTGAATGTAGAAACAAATGAATAAATTTTGGGTATTGCCCAACTCTTGAAGAATATTTAATAAAAGGTAAGTAAGTTTGATTGTATTTAATAGACAATAAGCACACACTGGAAGTTTCAAGCAGAAGAAAGGTATATTCATTCTGGAAAATTTAGTGAGCAAAAGTTTGTGAAAAATACTCTGCTAGTGGGGAGGGTACCATTTTGAGGAAATATTCTTACACGTTCAAGCTTACAGTCAAGTGGAAAGATAGATATGCAAATAAGTAAAATAAAAACCATTATAAGAATTTAAATAATAAGCAGATGCCCCAAAAAAAGCATGAGCACACTGTGTCTCAGGTAGAAGATAGCTGTCTAGAGAAGGGAGGGCTTGGCACTGAGACCTGAAAGACTAGGAGGAATTTGCCCCTTAGACAAGTGAGGGCTGGTCTAACAGAGAGCAGTGTGAGAAGAAACACAAAGATTTTAGGGTGTCTAAAGTAATCAGGAAGCTGGGAGAGGTGGGCTTTAGAAAGTATTGAAGTATGCAGCCAGGACTGAAGTGGGCATGATCAGAGATAGGGCCCCCATCTGAAGATGTTTGTTTGCAGAAAATTGACAGAACGTTAGAGTGTCGAGTTTAAGAGTCAGGCCAGCCTAGAGTCACTCTTCTCAAGAGACATTAGACCAAAAGAAAATTTCATAGTCCTTTTCTAGACATCTTCCTCAACTATAAAATGGCAATAATAGCACAGACTTAACTGACTGGTTTTAAATATTCAGTCAGAGGGGCCAGGCGCGGTGGCTCAAGCCTGTAATCCCAGCACTTTGGGAGGCCGAGACGGGCGGATCACGAGGTCAGGAGATCGAGACCATCCTGGCTAACATGGAGAAACCCCGTCTCTACTAAAAACTACAAAAAAAAACTAGCCGGGCGAGGTGACGGCGCCTGTAGTCCCAGCTACCCGGGAGGCTGAGGCAGGAGAATGGCATGAACCCGGGAGGCGGAGCTTGCAGTGAGCTGAAGATCCGGCCACAGCACTCCAGCCTGGGTGACAGAGCGAGACTCCGTCTCAAAAAAAAAAAAAAAAATTCAGTCACAGAGAGTGCATGAGATACTTGTCACACAGGATTATTTTTAAAAAACAGTTTTTATTGATTTTTTTTGTTATTTTAATAATCACTGAATTGAAGTGGTAGTGATAATAAAAACGAATGGAATAATTTAGAGGCCAAATTCATCGAGAGCAGTTTTAGTCCTGGGCAAAGTGATAGGACGTTCTTACACATTTTACATAGGGTACTGTTTTTCACTAGTTTTAGTTAACAAAGACCAACTACATATGGTTATTTATAATTATTGACCCACTTAACTTGTTTTTGATTAGCACCCTTCAATTTCTCCTATCTATTAGCTAATGATTCTCCCGACTCCAGGCTATGACCAGTAAAGTCAGCCTGCCCGGTCCAAGAGGTAGCCATGGCTATGAATTTGACTTACTCCTCCCTGGCCAACTGCTTTTTAGTATCATCAAATACACAAAAAAATTTTAAAAGCGAGCAATTCCTGCATTTTAGGAGTTTCAGGTAAATGTTGTGAGGTGAGACGTAAACCTTGGAGATAATTAAGCTACAGGAGAATCAAAGGAAGAAAGAAACTCAATAGCAAGGAAGTACAAGTGAAGTAAAATACAGTCAATATTTGCTTTTTTTCTTATGAACTTAAAAATCGTGCCTCAGAGTGATTACTGGAAAAATGAATAAGTATATTTTGAAAGACAGAAACACCTATTTGAAAGTTTAGATATTTTTAAAAAGGCAATAGGGAGTCAGTGTATGCTGCTGAGTAAGAAATTTACCTTAATAAATCCCTAGCATATGAGAGTTGAGATTTAACTGACACCAACTGTGCTAATAATGCTAACCTGCAGAAGAACCTATGTCAGGCTAGCTTCATAAGAATTGTCGGCAGATCTTTAAAGGTTAATAAATGTCTATAGACTGTAAAGATTGAGCTATTCAGGGTTGGGAAGGTGGTGGTAATCTGATTTTTAAATGTGACTACAGATTATTCATATATGTTATAAGGTTTAGAAAACACCGATCTATTCCAGTTTCCTCCTTTTTCCAATGAGGAGAATGAAGCCAAAGAAGCAATATGACCTGCTGGAATAGTATCTGCTTAAGTAGCCCGAGACTCCAACTCATAGGCTTTTTCAGCTTTTGTGTATAAGACAGTTGGCCTGTAATTAGTGTACAGTATGGACTGAAGGGTTAAGTTTTTGGGAGTGGGAAGCCAGTTAAAAGTCTATGATAGCAACCTAAGAAATACTACATTATAATAGTACCATAACTACACAGAAAGGTGGAAAAAATGCAATTACTTTAAACAGACCAATAACGTAATTCAAGATAAGAGATGAGAACACGTTGAGAACCAGAGGCTCTCAGATCTGATTATGGGGAGAAGGTTCCTAGTCTGGAGGATTAATTTGGAATCAAAAGGAAGCAGAGAAGATTTCAGAGTGCATTTACAAATTTCTGGAGTTTTCTCACACAAATAACTTACTCTGTCTTCCCTTACCCTCTCTTTGATTAACAGAAGCTGGAGGAAAGGAATTAGTTTTTTTCTGGCTTGAAAACATCTAGAGAACATATTCTTCTTCAGTGTCTCTAACACAGGGTCTCATGATTCAAACTACATACCACCACTAAGAGAAAGATTCAGTATGCACACTACTGTTGATTTTCCTTTTGGTATTTCTGCCTGTCACACAGCAATAAATCAAGGTTTTTCTAAGACCTGAGTCCCCAGCTGCCAGTCAGAAAAGGACCCCAGACTCACCAGCCATAGCTAACAGCCTCTGTCTCTTTGTAGAGCACTGGAAAGTGACTCGGACTCAGAATTAAAAGACACCAGGTATTTCCTTATTGCAGGGAGTGGGAACATATGATCACAGATTACAAAGTTGCTTCTGGGAACTTCCAGTTTCATTACTGGGAAGTGCCCTGTAGTCAGCAAATTGGCTTTCCAGTCTTGAACTCTAGATTCTCCCCTGGGGAAAAAAATACAAATAACAAAACATTGTTCTGTGGGTTGAAACTTCAGCCTGGTTTTCTTTTTGCTTTTCTCTCTCCATAGCCCCACATCTTCTTCTATTCATCGTTCTCTTCTATTCTGTCAGTTTTTCTACCTCTACTCATCTAAAAACACATGTCCTGAATGAGTAAAATCTAACTAGTTTCCTTGCATCTTCCCATAAGAATTAACCAAATATTTTATATGGCTTGGGTTTCTTTATTTTTCATTTCAATTTTTATTTGCGTTTCAGGGGTACATATGCAAGCTTGTTACAAGAGTATATTATGTGATGCAGAGGTTCGTGGTACAATTTAACCTATCACCTAGGTAGTGAGAATAGCACTCAGTACATAGTTTTTCAGTTCTTGCCCTCTTCCTTTACTCCTCCCTCTAGTAGCTTCCCGTGCCTGTTATTCCCATCTTTATGTCCATGTGTATGCAGTATTTAGCTAGAACTTGCAAGTGAGATTATATGATATTTGATTTCCTGTTTCTGCATTAATTTGCTTAGAATAATGGCCTCCAGTTGCATCCATGTTTCTGCGAAGGGCAGGATTTCATTTTTATGGCTGTGTAATATTCCATAGTAAGTGTGTACTACATGTTTTAAATCCAGTCCACCATTGATGGGCACCTGGGTTGATTCTATGATTTTGGCTATGGTGAATAGTGCTGTGGCAAACATGAAAGCACATGTCTTTGTGATAGAACAGTATATTTTCCCTTGAGGATTCAGTCAGTAATGGGATGCTTGGACAAATGATAGTTCTTTTTTTCGTTCTTTGGCAAATCTCCAAACTGCTTTTCACAAAGATGGATGTATCACGTTACTGGACTTCAAGTTATGCTAGAAGTGTGCAGTAGCCACAACAGGAAGGTACTGGTACAAAATACAGACACATAGCTCAAGGGAACACAATAGAGAACCCCAAAATAAAGCCACACACCTACAACCAACTGATACTCAACAAAATCAACAACAACAACAAAAAGAAATAAGGAAAGTGTTGTCTACTCAATACATGTATTTCTTGCTTAAACTCTGCTGAGGAATCACGATGGAGTCTTCTCTTCCCCATCTCCCTGTCATCTTACCCTTTGATTAGAGATAGTTCTGAAGGAATCCTCTTAACTAGTTCCTGGAATGCTGTTCTTCAACTGACTAAAACTGCTTTAACAGTTAATTTTTACTGAGGGTGACAATTCACTTCTGCTTTTTGATATTCTCTGAGCAAAGACTGATCACAGTGTAGTCTCAGGTTGTAGTAGAATGTGCATGATAGTACAGAATAAATATGCCCAGAAAAACAGTTAATAAAAGGCAAAAAAGAAGAGAGAGAGAGAGATAGAGAGAGAAAGAGAGAGACTGTAATGTGTTCAACTATGAAGGTTTTTAAAAAGTCAGAAATTAACTCTCATTTAATATGTTTAATACTAGAAAAAACTCTTTGCAAGTAGAGGGGTAGTTCTTCGAATCATCCCTAAATCTTAACATCACTGAGTGAATGATGTCACCCCAAACTCATTTTCTCTGCACCATACCAGGACTTCATTGTGCACACCATGCATCCTAGATTTTCTTCAGGGTGTCATGAGCCATTTGCCAAGTGCTTCATTTTGGATGGCTGTCCTACATTTTCAAGGAGTCTGTGAACTACTGAGGGTCTAGTGTTGATTTCTTTGTCTTAAATACTTTTGCAAAGGGTAGAAACATGCAAGTTCTGTTCATGGATTGGTCAGTAGTAAACTGTGGGATTTGGGAAATCCCACACTACACTGTCACTGTCAAAACTAGCTGTTTTCCCCCATCTCTCCTGCTGAACTCTAAATTATTTGAAGTCAGACACCTGCTGTAACTTACATCGCATCCTCAAGGCAGAAAGCCCAGCAAATTATTTTACTGTTTTTAAAAATGGCACAAAATAAATTTTTGTTCAAGAAAGTAATTCATAACATTGCTATGTTTGTAAGTCTGATTTTCCTTTTTTTAATTTTTATATTTTATTTTACTTTAAGTTCTGGGAAAGAAAGGTGCCAATAGCCAGTTCGGGTCTGACAGATTAAGTCGAACACTCCAAATTCCTTAGTCGCTCTAAGTTCCAATCCCTGTTTCTTCAGTGTGATAGAAAACTGAGGACAAGTTTTCATTTTTCTAACAGATTTATTAGCTAAAAAAAAGTTTATTATTCAGCAGACATAATTCCAAAAACCTTTACAGAAGGATCTCTTCACTTCCTATGAGAAAAATAAATAAATAAAAATAAATAAACATAGGAAAGCATTCTGTTAAAGACATGCAAGTTATAAAGTTATACCACCAATGGGAACATACACAATTTTAAAAGGAAAGACCACATGCTGTGTTTAAATATACCCTGCTGAGGTGAAGGACAGAAACATCTAAAAGTGAGGGTTCATAGTCTTACAGCCACTTGTGGACCAAAGTCAGCTGAATCTCAGAAGGGGTCTAAATGAAAAACTTTGGCAGAAGAGGAACATGCTCTGCACTGACCAGAAGAAAGGCATTACTTCAGTATTTTCTGTATATCATATTATGGTTTGATTATCCCTTATCCGAAATGCATGCTACCAGAAGTATTTCAAATTTCAGATATTTTTGTATATTGGAATTCAGCAGTATACTTACTGGTTTAGCATCCCTAATCCAAAAATCTATAATTTGAAATGTTTCAATAAACATTTCCTTTGAATATCATGCAGGCGCTCACACAGTGTTGGATTTTAGAGCATTTCAAAATTCAAAATTTTGGATTAAGGATTCTGAGCCTGTAGACCTAGAGTTCTTGACTAAAATGGACTGTCAGTACCCTTTCCTCAGCCTTCCCACACTCCCGACCATACACATGTACCTGCGCACAGACATTCATACAGTTTCCTTATTTTAATGTCCTGGGAAGAGGTAGAAACATCTTGTCAAAGTCACTCTTTCAGTGGTGGGCATCTGTACTCTACCACCTGGCTGCTCAAATGAAAGTCGAACCTAAAAGAGTAAGAAAAGTCTGTAGCCCTTTTTTTTTTTTTTTTTTTTTTTTGCTGAGTTTTTTTTTTTTTCAAGAGCTTCTTGAGTTATGCCAAAGAACTACAACAAATATAGCAAAATAAGTGACAAAAACAAAAAGTACTTCCATCTGCAACAAGTATAGCCATATATGTATGTAAGCATTGAATGACCCTCCTCAGGGCATTTTAAATCTGCTGCTGGATCTAATAGCCATGAGAGACACAGGTAATTAGAGTCCATTCATTTGTCTCTGAAGGGCAGGAGTGGGTGAAACTAAATGATTGTTTTCTCAAGGCCATGGGTCATTACAGGTTGGATCTGGCTCCCAGGTTTGTCCACTCTCCAAAGAACTCCAAAACTCTTTTGGAAAAAAAGGGTATTATTGGAAGATAAACATGTCTGGATCTGCTTTCTATGCTTCCAATTGCAATAGTCAAGCATTCAGGGAAGTAGAGTGAAAATAGCATCCTCTAGAGTCCTACCTTGCGGAAAATTTCCTCCACATCACAGGAACAAGCATATTCTTGTATATGTTCAATGAGTCTTATAATAAAAACAGAGCCCTTTGTGGGATGTCTCCAAGAAACGTTATCTGTTGATAAAGCACATTTCAAATCTCAAGACTGGCTCTTGCCTGAAGAAAGAGAAGAAACCCTAATATTTCTATTCCAGCTGAGTGATGTTTGAAATCATAAATTTAGTAGCAAATAAGGAAAAGGCAGAATGGGGTAGAGGGGAGTGATTGGGATTTGGAAACAAAATATCTAAATGTACATTTCCAAAGTGGTATTACTGACTGTGATTTAAGTTAATTATGCATTCTGATATTTAATAGACTCTGCTGTACAGGGGATGGTAATAATTCCACACACAAGTGGTATCTGAGGTCACACAAGTGTCTGAGATAACCCAGGATATGCAATACTCAGTCTACAGGTAATTATATTAACAAATTCTCAATTTATATACTTCATAAAAAATTAATCAAAATTAAATAGCATTGACAGTAAGATATTTACACACAAAAAGTTAACTATAAAAATCATAAAACAGAACAAAAGTAGAAATCTAGAAGGAGTAGATAAGGAAATAAGTGTATTATATTGGAGGGAAAAAGTTCTTATGAAGAAGAGAAATATTAAAGAAAAGCAATATTAATTTGCTACATAGTAGACACAGAAGTAATGAAGGCATAAAATTATACAAAGGAAGGCATAAGAGAAAAGCAGCAGCAATAACTCTGTATATAATGACAGACACATTCTTTAGTGACACATTTTAGCCAGTTATAATGGTCATAAAGTATATATTGATAATAAAATTCTATTTAGAAACACAGCTATCTCAGCTAAATGAAGGCTTTAACTGAGACTTGTTCTAGTAAAAGGAAGTAAGTGAAAGATATGGTGGAGACAGATGTCTCTGCAAATGTTTTGTGAAATTAAGGAAGTAGATAATTATTTTTCTTCAGGAGATCACTATGATGTGGTTGGGATTAGCACAGCAGAATGTGGAGATAGGTTTAACATGGAAGTTATAGATAACTAAATTGGAGTTTCTGACAGTCATCTGGAAGGGAGGAGTACGGAAAGTGAAAGAAAAGAAAGATACATAAATCAGCCAGATTGATGATGAGAAGCCGGGGGCCTACAAAAGAGCTACTTAGAGAGCGGTGAATGTCATGTGGAAGGCTGGGATCAAAAGATACTAAGTAACAGTTCTGTCTAATGTTAAACTCTACTATATGTACTCAGGCTGAAAATGTATGGTGTTTTTGGGTGCTGTCATTGTTTCTGATCATTGGGAAAAAAATTATTGAGTTCTACATCAGGCCATGTTCAACACAATGTAGAACCAAGCTTCTTCTGAAAGAAGATATCTCATTTTAGAAAATATTTTAGAAAACCTAATTATTTGAGCAGAGGCAGGGCCTTTGGGCCAGAGGTGACCAAGTGAATGCGAGTCCTTTCAGGAAACTGTCAAACATGGTGAATGAAAGGATTTAAATAATTTTTATCTAAATCTCGCTTAGAAAAGTAACTGAATTAAGTTATCAAATAAATACGTTTTAAATAATAGCAGTTCTTTAATGTGTGCTTTATTTTATGTCATTACCAATATTTCAAACATATTAATTTATTAAATCCTTAGAAAAATAATATTTATATTCACATATTAGTGAGCAATTCAAGGAAAGCCCAAGGAGGAACTAGTGGAGTTGTTTTACGAAGTACTAAATGTCTGGGTCAGTCAATAATAGCAAGATTCTTACTCCAAAGCATACATTTAGAAAAATTCAAATATATTCTGTCTTATATACTTCATGCTTCCAGGTAAAACCCACTTAAATTTAGAGCCTTAAAGTGCCTTGCTTGCTCTTCTACTTTTCAGAACCTTGCTACTACTCTTCTCCTATAAGTATTTGATGTCTGGGCAAATTGGATGAATGAATGACATCAACATGGTGGAATTTTCTACGTAGAGGCAGATTCTAATGTACTACAGCACATACTGTCTTCCATTTAATTCTCTGTTATCACTCAAATTGCGAAAAATATTTTGAAACATAGATGAATTCTCTAATTAGTAATGCATTGAATAGATATGTGAAATTGATCTCTTGGATAAAGGGAATTGTGTGTATAACGTGGAACAAAGCTTGAGTTGGTCTTGAGTTGTTAATCATCACGTCTAGTGGGTGACTGTCACTTTTTGTATTGATAGCCCCAACAAAGATGTCCTGTGCAGAAACCTGTTACCTGGTGTGGAAGAGCAGAAAGCAATAAAATCCTTCTCTATGTGGGCTTTCTTAATAGCATCATCCTCAAACTCTTCTGTAGTTGGTAAAGATATGTTTCCAGAAACTCCTGCTGAATCTTTTAACCACACCACACCATGGTTCTCTGGAAAGACACGATTTGATTTGTTACTACCTATCAATGGCTGAGAAGATGATGTTTTCCTCCTAGCCTCTGTTCAATGATATTTATTAAAGTGTTTGCTCCATCATTAATTCACATGCAAATACACACATACATTTCAGTTACAATCTTTTCAACAATATTTATCTTTTCTAACCATCAAACAAATTGTAAAAATTTCCAAACGTCAAAGTCTCAAGCTTGAATATAGAACAAATATCTACCAACCAGTCATTCAATTCACAGAAGCTGCAATCTTGAATACTGACAGTACGTGTTATTTGACATTAAAAGACAAACGAAAAGAAACCAAAAATTCCTGGATACATACAGAGTAAGATAGTGTTTGAATGTCTGGTGTTCTCAAAGGCATCAGCACTCACCACCACGGCAGGCCTGGATGATGATCACCTTCGGTTTGTCCTTCAAACTTGGGCAGTTCCTGGTATTCAACATTGTAAAGATTGCATTGAGTTGTAATACATCTGGGACTTGCTCAGAGTATTTCTTCCCACATATGCCTTCCTGAATACCATGAGACATGAACACCAGGAAGGTGCTGTCAGAGGTCTTGTGCTCTGGGCGGTGTGCAAATGCCACCAGCTCTGTAGTCATTTCCTGAAAGAGACCATATTACTGATTTTCAACTATGTAATTAACTATCATGGTACCTTGGAAAGTCAATAAAGAAATACTTAAGGAGTTTCTTAAGGGATTCCATGACAAACAATGGGGTGCCAAAAAAAATTTTAGTCTTAATTTCAAGAAAGGTGAAGGAAAGTGTTATAGGAAGTCATCCAGAGAATTACCTTGTAGAGAGACGGTGGCATTACTGAGTCAATAAAACATTTCCCAATCCAGTTATACCAGGCTTGTGCTGAATGACTTTTATGTTGCAAGGGACCATGTAGTATCCAGCACTCTCTCAAGGCAAGTTTGTATTTTAGATTATCAAGAGATTACATTTCTTGGTCTTATAACCAAGCTTTCTAATATTATTTAGTTATACGAAGGTCATGACCATTGTTTCTGTTGTATAATAGAACTTACCGAAGCAGTGAGATTTTTTCTCACATCTACTCTGTACCCCAGATTTTGTAGCAGCATTGTCATGCCTGTGATGTCAACCTCAGCTCCAGTTCTTCTAGAAAGAGTGTCAAATTCTTCGTTGCAGATAATGAGAGCAAGACGTGTGCGGCTTGACTTGACCATTATTGGATAAATCTGTAGGAAATGCAGTTTGAATGAACAGCCTTGTTCTCTCCAATTAAATATTTCCATTACGGGTTTATGACAGCTTCCCCTTCCTTAGTCCTATCAGGATACCAAACCCCATGAACCATATATTGAAAAGAAACAGAATTGAATGCTGCTTCAGGAGTATGCATGAACATTGCAAATGCCCAGATGGCAGCTGAGCTGCTGACTTCCTTGTTCTTGATAGGTAGGATTTTGAAAGATGCACAAGCGTTGAAGCAAAAACACTGAATTCTAAAACTGATTGCTCCAATTTCTGATTGTTTTTCTTTGAGAAAAATATTTAACAATACCATGTCTCAGCTTCTTGATCTCTAAAATGGGTTATGTTTAAGGTAAAGAATTATGTATTATCATGTGCAAAATGCTTAGAACAATGCCCACTCATAAAAAGCATTCAATAGCTGCCATCGCTGATGTGATTTATGCAGGAAGTGGATCCAATTTGGATCTCTTTCTATAAACCTTGGATTCTAGGCTATAGAAATCCTTTATGTAAGAGGATCAGAAGTATGATTCTCCAGAACTGCTCAATGAAGTTGACTCTAAGAATAAGCCACTGCATTTAAGAACTGCCTCAAGTGTATCTTTCACCCCACTCTATCCTTGTGTTCTGAGCATGGCACCTCTGCCGGCTTTTCTTTCCATATCCTTTGAGCTTCTTCTTGGGAGCAAAGCTTGACATTCCCTTTTGAGCCTGAGGATGTGGGCATAGCTGGGTTGTCCTGCATTGCCTGAGAAGCTGCAAGAGACAAAGAACCTCATGAACAGTGGCATCCCTGTTTGTTCTGCTTTGTGTTTCTTACAGCCTCACCTACGGATGAAGCCAACAGAAGAGGAAATGCACTCTGAGGAGGATAATCCTGAGCTGCATCATTAACACAGCTGAGTGAGTTTGCTCCTAATGGAGCACATTTCAAGCCAGAGATTTCTGGGTATGCATTACAAGTATCTTCTTTCATATTTCAGGATCAGCCTTTCTACAAACATTTTAGATACTAACATAGAAAGGGAAAATTTCAAGTCTGTGCCTGATAAAACACTCAGAAAACAATGTGTGAGATAAAATAGTTAGAATATAAACTTTTTTCAAAATATTCAAACCGTAAGATAAAATTTAATGGGAGCAGGTCTTAATGAAATCTACTAAAATATTTTTTAAAATATCTGTTTATATTTTTATTTATTTACTTAATATACATGGTAGTAAGCACAAGGAATATTTTTTAATGAATCTTTATTCTGTCCTTTAGGATTTCTTCCTTCTATGTATACATATGAAACGACATTCATATTGAATATATGAACTAGAATGAAGACACAATGATAAATGTTAAAATCAAGGTACACACTAGATGGATTCATAGCACTAAACATTCATTGCACAGACACATGAGAAAATGTTTTCACAGAGTTTATGTGAGAAAATCCTTGAGGCTTTTATTTCATCACAGGTTCCACACAACCCGACAATGTGATGTCCTTGTTAAAGAAATTAATGTAACCTTTGTTTTAAAATAGAAACAAGTTTTCTAGATATGTGGAGGATCTTTTAGAAACTATTAAGGCAAAAAATAATATTTAATTCTAAAAACAAATTTGAAAAACGATTATACAATCAGATAAACAAAGGCAGCATGAAATGTGTTGATGTGGAAAAGAACTAATTAGAATAGATATATTGGAGAAAATTATAGAATAATCTTTGTTGGATAAAATGTTGGGTTCCTTCATAAAGAAGTGTGAAAACAATAGAAAAAACTAAATGTAAGTAGTTATAGGTTATTTTTGAGCTATTTTTTCATAGTCAAGAATACAGTATTTATTTATACATTGAATATCCCATGCTGTGAAACGTTTAAGAAAATATTCATGATATCCTACCTTAATAAATTCAGTAGAGTAATATCTGAACTTGATAAATAATTTGCATTCCTAGCCTCTAA
Organism: Piliocolobus tephrosceles; assembly: GCF_002776525.5. NCBI lineage: Eukaryota > Metazoa > Chordata > Mammalia > Primates > Cercopithecidae > Piliocolobus > Piliocolobus tephrosceles. The sequence goes on from NC_045446.1 coordinate 94,865,247, forward strand.
ATTGCTTTCAAATGTAAGTTTCTTTTATTTTAAGAGTGTACTATGGGAATAGCAGTTCTTTAACAAAATAACAGAAGTAGAAATAGAGAGACGGTTCCAAATTTGACAAAAGCCTGTATAAAACTTGGCCATGGCTTGAATATTAGAGGTGCATGAGAAGAAAGGGTCCCATATGAGTTTCAAGTTCCTACTTTGAACAACTGGTGATGGTGGCACCAATAACCAAGTTACACAAAACCGGAAGAGAAGCAGGGTGTGGAAGTACGGCATGTTTAGCTCTGGGAAAGTTTAGAATAAGGTGTATCTGGGAGATGGGAGTGAATATTTCAGTAGGCTTAAATAATGAAGTTTGGTACTTATTTGGGTAATCAGGATTTCAGGCACAGATTCAGAATTTTTAATATAAACAAGGATAGTGAAGCATTGGGAACAGTTTCTACAAAAGCAGAGTAGATTACAAAAAGAAAATTATATGACCTATCTATGAGAATTTCCAATAGCCCATTTACCCATGGTTCATCCTACAAAATTAATGTCAAGGAAGATGGGAGTCAAAGAATGCTCTTCCTTTAAAAACAGCATTACCTGGAGAGGAAGAAAGTACTCCTTGATAGTCTTGCATATTAAGGGAATTTCCAGATGTTTGATCTATGAAAAGATAAAGGATATTGAATTAGTCACTTATCATCTCTGGAAAACTATACCCCAATCTGTAAAACACTCCCCACTAAAAATTTCTCCCATAACACTGACTGACTGACATTAAATAGTGTTCAAGATGTTCTTTAATTTAGAGAGTGGTGGGAGGTAGAAAATGAAAGAGGCATTGATAGAAAAACACGTGTTTGTTACATATAGATGAAAACAGAAACATCTGCAATGTCTACTTAGACAGGCATAACCTTTCCCTAACCCTTAGAACAAAAGACTTTTGCTTTCAAAGAACACCTCCCTCTGAAGTGGCTTTAGGAAGTGCCACAGAGATGAGTGACTGGGAATTCACCAGAACTCATCCTCACCACGTGGTAGGTCCAAGTGGTCATGAGATTTGGCCAGATCAGTTCCTGAGCCCTGTACTGTGCTTGAGGAGGGTTGCAAGTGGCAAATTTCCAGGCCTCACAGCATGATTCACCCCCTGGTACCAGGCAACCGGGTGATCTTACTCAAAGAAAATACAAGCAGGCAACTGGAGGAATGAGCCCACTAGAAATCTTTAGTTTTCTATACTTTCAATGTGTTCTCTGAGTGTATTATCATCACTGAAATATATTTTATTCTTTTGGGAGGGTAAAATTTTAGAGAAAAGTTATAAAAAGTATTTGATTATAAACCTTAAAGCTTCATGTGGCTTTACAACTACATAAGTGCCTACGGACCCCTTGCACTCAAGAAAAGCAAGTCCACAAGTAAATATTTTGCCTTGCCAGGAACACTGGAACACATATGTGAAGCTTTTCAGATGGTTCTCATGAGCTTCAGCAAAGGAACTACCAGATACTCAGAACAGGAAATGAACTTTAATCAGAAGAAAGCCACTGAGGATGAAGGAAAAGAATCAAAGGAGAGTCAAAGCACATGCAGTAGGGACCCTGCTACAGGAATATGGCCCTGAAGCCAGAGATAAGAAAGTTTTCTTCAAATTAACAGGACTAGTAAAGAAATTAAATGTTAGGCATGAAGACAGGCCCTAGGCAAACTTGAGTGTGAGTCACTGACCCTTACCTGCTGAAAGTCCCAGCGTCCCTGCCAGGTACCTGTCTTCTTCACAAATGTATGTGATGCAAATTTGGGATGCCTGTGCCCCTTTGTGAATAACAGAGTCAATCACAGCTCGGGCCTTATCCATAACTGTAGCATTTTCACATTTTACCTTCTCCATCTCTTCCTGGTTCAGCACCCTTGTCTGTAATAATTCATCCAGTAAGCCATTTATTGTACCTTCACCCATGGAACGGATAAACAGCTTTCTCTTCTCCTTCAGGACCTTGTCTGTTTGGAGCACAAGGATTTCTCACTTCATGAAAACAGCCTCATATTCCTCTCATGTAATCAACAGAAAGTGAACTCATTTAGATTTCATCAGTGAAATGTCCCCCTCTTCACAGTTGGGTAATCCATCTTCTTACTGTATCACTGTCCTACTTGTTTCCCTCAGTAGTCTCCATACATGTGCATGGAGTGGCCTGAAGACTGAGTTTACCATTTACATTAGTCCCTGGAAAGTGAAGATCATCCTCTTATGTCCCTTGTTTATTTAACTCTGAATAATAAATTAATGAAGCAGAAATAGTCCATTTCATTTAGGAACCACTGCTGCTAGTACTCCTCCTGTGCCAATTCTGTACCCTTTGTCAGACTTTCAACATGTAAGAGTTTAATTAAGATTGTAAAATGACAGCAGGCTGCCCCTAAAGCCTCAGTACCTTTCTGGGCTTGCCTTTCCTTTCTAAAGGCTACAAGAATCTTCTAGTTCCTTCTCTCCTCCCTCTCCTCCCTCTCCCCTCTTTTCCTCACTTCTGCTCAAATAAATTTCCACAGATACAAATTATGGTTTCCAGAAGAATCAGCTCTTTCCACAACTCTTTCTTCCCAGCAACCTGTTGTTGGAAAAGTAAAAGACTCACCAGCCATGGCTTTTCTCTCCTCCCTTCTTGTGTGGCCGAAACTGAAAGTATGCTTCATCTTCCTTTTTGACAGAGCCTATACACGTATTGGGAAACACTCACTGCACATGCATATGCATGTCTTTACTTTTCTTTCCATTAAAGAATCAGAACTGTAGCCTACATCAGGTTGTGTATCCATGGGAAATTTTCTTCACCAGCCCTTGGATAGATCAGGGTAGGAGGGGAATGGGGCTTGGAGAATAAGACAGGATTGAAAAAGTATGTGTACAGTTAAATTCACACAATGAAGAGTTTCTCAATTATTAGAAAGCTTGACAGAGTAAAGTAACACAACCTTTGGAGTATGTGAACCACTCTTCCCTTGACCCCACCTCACAGCTCTTGGGAAAGTTGTGGGTAGTGTATGTCCCTGTGAAACATTTTTGCTTTAAGGGAAATGGAAACATTTTTCACCAGAATTAAAGCTTTTCTTATTTAAGGTTCTTTTCACATTGCTTTTTCTTTTCTTTTCTTCTTTTTTTTTTTTTCTGATAGAGGGTATCATTCTGTCGTGCAGGCCGGAATGTAGTTTCTCAACCTTGGCTCACTGCAGCTTCCACTTCCCAGACTCAGATGATTCTTCCAAATCAGCCTTCAGAGTAGCTGCAATTACTGGCACATGCCACCATGGCCAGCTAATATTTATATCTCTTGTAGAGACAGGGTCTCCCTGTGTTTCCTAAGCTAGTCTTCAGCTACTGGGCTCAAGTGCTGTGCCCACCTTGGTCTCCCAAAGAGCTAGGATTACAGGCATGAGCCATCCACCCATCCTGGAGGGCTTATTTTTGAGGGAAATTGCATCATAGAGGCCCAGGGCATAGGCTCTGGACTCAGAATGTTGAACTTAGCATTTTAAACTTCCCTTCCTTGGCAAGATATTGAACTTCCCTATGCATTTGTTCCTCTGTCTGTGAAATAATTTTACTAATGTATGTACCTACACAGTTTTGAGCATTAAGTGAGAGAAAATGTGGAAAATGCATGGAACATAGCCTGGCAAATGGTAAGCAAATAATGAGTGATATTACTATAATTAATACAAATGTTTAAGGTTAGAAAAATAATCAAGGATGATTATGTGCAGATTATCTAGCTAAGTTTACATTTTGTTAGAGTCCTCAAGCAGTGCATCTAGTCATTCGTTTAGCAAACATATATGGATGACATTGCTCTAGGTGCCAGAGGTTCAGTCAAAACAGATCATGGTCCTTTCCCCTTCGGTCTCACATTCAAGAGGGGAAGACAAACATGAAGGCCTGTGATATGGTTTGTCTCTGTTTCCCTACCCAAATCTCACCTTGAATTGTAATCATCATCATGTGTTATGGGAGGTATCTGGTGGGATGTAATTGAATCATGGGTGCTATTTTTTTCCATGCTGTTCTCCTGAAAATTAATGTCTCATGAGTTCTGATGGTTTTATAAAAGGGAATTCCCCTGCTTACACCCTCTTGCCTGCATCCATGTAGGACGTGTCCTTGCTCCTCTTTTGCCTTTTGTCATGGTTCTGAGGCCTCCCCAGCCATGTGGAACTGTGAGTCTATTAAACCTCTTTTTTGTTCTATATAATTACCCAGCCTTGAATATGTCTTTATTAGTAGTGTGAGAAATGACTAATGTAGTAAATTTATACCGAGTAATGGAGTGCTGCTGTAAAGATCTCCAAAAATGTGGAAGCAATGTTGGAATTGAGTAAAATGCAGAGGTTGGAACAGTTTTTAGGGCTCAGAAAAAGATATGAAAATGTAAGAAAGTCTGGAACTTTCTAGAGACTTGTTGAATGGCTCTGACCAAATGCTGCTCATCTCGGATGAAGATAGGAACTTGTTGGGAACTGGAATAAAAGTGACACTTGCTGTGTTTTAGTGAAGAGATGGTGGCATCTTGCCCCTGCCCTAGAGATCTGTGGAAATTTGAACTTGAGAGAGATGATTTAAGGCATCTGGCGAACAAATTTCTAAGCAGCAAAGCATTCAAGAAGTAACTTGGGTGCTATTAAAAGCATTCAGTTTTATGTATTTGCAAAGATATGGTTTGGAATTGGAACTTATGTTTAAAAGGGAAGCAAAGCATAAAAATTTGAAACATTTGCAGCCAGATGATGTGATAGGAAAGCAAAACCCATTTTCTGAGGAGAAATTCAAACCAGCTGCAGAAATTTGCAGAAGTAATGAGGAGCCAAGTGTTAATCTCCAAGACATTAATCTCCAAGACAATGGAGAACATGTCTCCAGAATATGTCAGAGAACTTCCAGGCAGCCCGTGCTATCACAGGACTGGAGACCTGAGAGGAAAAGTATGTTTTCATGGGGCAAGCCCAGGGCCCTTCTGCTGTATGCAGCCTAAAGACTTAGTGCCCTTCCTCCTGGGCCACTGCAGCCATGGCTAAAAGTGGTCAGGAAATAGCTTGGTCTGTGACTTCAAAGGGTGCAAGCCCCAAGCCTTGGAGCTTCCATGAGATGTGGAGCCTGTGGGGGCACAGAAGTGAAGAATTGAGGTTTGGGAACCTCTGCCTAGATTTCAGAGGATATATGGAAATGCCTGGACGTCCAGGCTGAAGTTTGCTGCAGGGGTGGAACCCTCATGAAGAACTTCAAGTAGGGCAATACAGACGGGAAATGTGGGGTGTGAGCTCCCACACAGAGTCCTCACTGGGGCACTGCCTAGTGGAGCTGTGAGAAAAGGGCCACCATTCTCCAGATCCCAAAATGGTAGATCCACCAACAGTTTGCGCCATATACCTGGAATAGTCACAGGCACTCAATGCCAGCCCATAAAAGCAGCTAGGAGGGATGCTGTACACTGCAAAGCCACAATGGTGGAGCTGCTCAAGGCCATGGGACCCCAACTCTTGCATCTGCATGACCAGGATATGAGACATGGAGTCAAAGATCATTTTGAAGCTTTAAGGTTTGGCTGCCCTACTGGATATTAGACTTGCATGGGGACTGTAGTCCCTTCCTTTGGTCAATTTCTCCCATTTGGAATGTATGTATTTACTCAACACCTGTATCCTCATTGTATCTAGGAAGTAACTAACTTGCTTTTGATTTTACAGGCTCATAGGTGGAAGGGACTTGCCTTGTCTTAGAAGAGACTTTGGACTTGGACTTTTGGGTTAATGCTGGAATAAGTGAAGACTTTGAGGAACAGTTGGAAGGCAGGATTGGTTTTGAAATGTGAGCACATGAGATTTAGGAGAGGCCAGGGGCAGAATGACAGAGTTTGGCACTGTGTCCCCACCAAAACCTCACCTTAAATTGTAATAATCCCCAGGTGTCATGGGAGGCACCTGGTGGGGGGTAATTGAATCACAGAGGTGGGTTTTTCCCATGTTGTTCTCATGATAGTGAAAAAGTCTCATGAGATCTGATGGCTTTATAAAGGGGAGTTCCCCTGCACATGCCTTTTTGTCTGCTGCCATGGAAGATATGTCCTTGCTCCTCCTTTGCCTTCCACCATGATTGTGAGGCCTCCCAAGACATGTGGAACTATGAGTCCATTAAACCTCTTTTTTTCTTTATAAAGTACCCAGTCTTGGGTACTTTATAAGCAGCATGAGAACAGACTAATACACCTGGTATGTAATATGTAACTGGAATATTCAGAATGTTCAAATGTAGCAAGTGATGAGAACAATAAAAAATCATTGGCAAAGTAGGAGATAAAATACTGCAGGACTCATGAACTGTAGACAGAGGAGCCAGGGAAGGCCAGAACACATCTCTGTCTTTGCAATCACATGTTCAATTGCTTATCCCAGAAACAAACTCAATGTGGACAATTTATTTTATAATCTATTTTATGAAAGGTGGGCTAATAGCAAAATGCACACAGTATGTTATGTTTATCAAATTCTTTACCGAAATTCTCTTGAGTTGTTACCTTAATATTTTTGGAGATTAAAGACCCAGAGTTAGAAAAACATCCACCTTTTGACATGTGGGCTACCAGTTTTATTTCCTGTGCTCTAGGTGAAGAGTTAAATGTGTTTGGGTTTGACTAGAACTGACTGTGTAGGAGGACATTATTTTTTATTTTTTGACAGAGTCTCGTACTGTCACCCCACTGGAGTGCAATGGTGCCATCTCCGCCTCCCAGATTCATGTGATTCTCCTGCCTCAGCCTCCCAAGTAACTGGAATTACAGGCACACATCACCACACCTGTCTAATTTTTTGTATTTTTACTAGAGACGGGGTTTCACTATGTTCACCAAACTGGTCTTGAACTCCTGACCACGTAATCTGCCCACCTCAGCCTCCCAAAGTGCTGGGATTATAGGTATGACCCACTATGCCCAACCTCTCATGGTGTTTTATCTTTACTTTGCTAATGACTTAATCCGATGGCAGCACAAACTTGTGCTCCTTGCCACTGGGATGATTTGTAGCATGGAAGAAAGCAGAAATTGCCTGTGTATTACTTATCTTCCAATCATTTACTTTAAATGATTCATTTTTTTTCTCTATTAACTAAAGTATTTCACATGAGGGTTTCTCCCCCAGCCAGAGCCATGAACCACTGAGTTGAAGCATGTCAAAGTGACATCCCAGAAACAGAAGCCATGACTAGACCATGTATCTGGGAATGTAAAGCCATGAGCCTTGAGTCTCGTATCCTGGAAAGCTAAACATTGAGCCACTGGATCCCAAGGCCCCACTGTTTCCTCAAAAATGAAGATGTCAAAAACTGGAAACAAACCAATATCCAATTCAGGAGCATAAAATAACAATTTGTGCTACGCACATGCACTGAAATGCTATTCAGTCATAAAAGGGAAAAATTACTAATATATGCAATAACATGGATGAAAAAAATGTTTCAATTATGAGTGAAAGAAGCCATAGACGAAGGAACACACATACCCTGTGATTCCAATTATGTAAGGTTCTAGATTAGGAAAAACTAATGTATAGTGATAGAAATTCAGTCACTACTTATCTGAGGCGGAAGTGGAAGGAGATTGAGAACAATGGGCGTGACAAAACTTTCTAGGGTGATGAAATCGGTTTGCCTGTTCATTGGGATGTTATTATACTAGAATATTCATGTGTCTTTAACAAAGAAATTGTATTCTTAAAGGGGTACATTTTCTTTGACATAAATTATACAAAAATAACATTAAAATTTTGAAGCAAAAATGGTCAGTGGTTGTAATAATAGATTTTTTTTTTTCTTGATTTCTGGCTGGACACACTCCACAAATCTGTAAAAATTTTGGTAAGTGGTTTTTATAGTGCCTGAGTTGTAATTACCAACCACCCAAGTTGAACGGGGAATTGTATACAGAGTGGATATAATTTAGAGGAACCGAATTGTTGACTTAAATATGTACTTGAAAATATAATTACAAAGGTAAAATCATCTCAAAATAAATGAATGTAGCAATTTTATTATAAGTAGTATTTTAAATGTGCATAATGTTATAAAGTCTTGTCAGTGTGAAGTCTGTGCAACAATATCATTTTAAATGACAGAGTAGGTACTATACAAATCTCTGACATAGAAGACAGAAAATTCCTGTGCTTGGGTTTTGGCTATTCCATTTCCAAGCCTTAGAAGTTCATGGACCCTTTCAGTTTATCCAACTCTTCTTAGTTATGTTTTTGGACTATCAGCACATTTTGTGTAATACAACTTACAGCACTAATCAACTATTACATGTTATTCTATTTTTTCTTTGTCTAAAAACCTCTCTCTTTCTGCCCAGCTTTTCAGTGTGGACTTTGGCATCTAATAGCCCTAGGGTCAACTTCTATTTATGAGGTGTAGATCTTAGACAAGTTATTTAACATCTCCCATCCTCTGTGTTCTCGTATATAGGAGGGGCCTCATAATCATTCTTACCTTCTAAGATGCAATGCCAGGTGTAGAGAGCATGCCATTATACCGCTCATGTATAGTAGTCATAAGCTATAGCCCAGAAGCAAGGTGACGTTAAAATGCACTTTTTGGTAAAGTGCCTCTAAATTTTCTTATGCTTCATTTTAATAATGTTAAATAAACAGTAATTTCATTTTATGAACAGGAACAAAGAGAAAAAACTGACTCCAATTCTTGGTAAGCACAAGTTGGAGAATTGGATGAGAAGCCAGAGTCCACTTCAATACTTATTCAGTGTGATGTGCTTCTTTCCAACTGGGCACTACACTGGAAAATCTGGATTATACAAGCAGACAAAATGGCTTGTTTGTGTCATTGGGAAATAAATGACATTTGTGTCAGTGGGAAATAAATTCCAAGAGACAGACTGGGTGAAGACTACGATAATTTATGAGTTCCAGTTTGCAGCTCTTTACATAAACCTGGGATTCTAGGATATAGACATCATTTATGCAAGGGGAGCAGAAGTATGATTCTCCAGAACCGTTCAATAAAATTGCTTCTAAGAAAAAGCCACTGAATTTCAGAACTGCCTGAAGTATATCTTTCACTCCAACCTCTGTGACTTTTGTTTCCATATCCTTTGAGGTTCTTCTAGAAAGCAAAGCTTGATGCTGCCTTCTGGGCTTGAAGATGTGGACATAGCTGGGTTGTCCTGCACTGCCTGAGGTGCTGCAAGAGACAAGGAACATCACGAACAGTGGCATCCCTGTTTGTTCTTATAGTCTCACCTATGGATGAAGCTACAAAAGAGGAAATACATTCCTAGAGGACAATCCTAATCTAATCTTTAACACAGTTGAGTGTGTTTGCTGCTAATGGAGCACATTTCAAGCCAGAGATTTCTAGGTATGCATTACAGGGAGTATCTACTTTCATATTTGAGGATACGTATTTCTACAAGCATTTTAGATAAAAATATAGAGAGAAGGCTTTTCAAGGCCATGCATGATAAAGCACTCAGGAAACAGTCAATCCATAATATAAAACTGTTAAAATATGATTTGTTTTCAAAAGATTCAAACCCTAGGATAAAATTTAACGGAAGCAAGTCTTAATTAACATTAATTAATTTTTAAAAGATGTGTTTATCCTTTTATTTATTTACCTAATAGACATAGTGGTAAACACAGGGAACATTTTTTTAATGATCCTTTTTCCCATCCTTCAGCATCTCCTCCTACAATGTATATGTATGGGAGGACAAGAATATTGAATACATAAACTAGAACAAATATAAAATAGAATGATGAATGCTAAAATCATGGTGTGCTCTAGATGGATTCATAGCACTAAACATTGCTTGCACAAATGTATGAGGAAATGTTTTCACAGAGTTTATGTGAGAAAATCTTTGAGGCTTTTACTTCATCACAAGATCAACACAATCTGACAATGTGATGCACTTGTTAAAGAAATTAATGTGATCTTCATTTCAAGATAGAACTGAGTGTTCTAAATATCCAGAGGATCTTTTAGAAACTATTGAGGCAAAATAATAATATTTAATTTTGCAAATAAATTTGAAAAACTGCTATGCAATAGGATAAACAAAGGCAGCATGAAGTGTGTGGACATGGAGAAGAACTAATTATAATGATTATGTTGGAGAAAACTATAAAATAATAATTTAGTAGAAGAAATGTTTGATTTCTTTGTAAAGATTTGTGAAAGCAATAGAAAAAAACTGAAAAAAATGCATTTGAGTTATTTTTGAGAATGCAGTATTTGGTTATATGTGAATATCCCATGCTGTGAAACATTTAGGGAAACATTCATCAGGTAATCATCCTTAATAAATTCAGTAGAGTAATATCTGAACTTGATAAAAATGTGCATTTCTAGCCTCTAAATTGCTTTCAAATGTAAGTTTCTTTTATTTTAAGGAGGGCACTTAAGGAATAAGAGTTCTTTAATAAAATAATAGAAGTAAGAATGGAGAGACATTCCAAATTTGAGAGAAGAATGCATAAAACTTGGCCATGGCTTGAATATTGGAGGTGCACGAGAGGAAAGGGACCAAGATGAGTTTCAGGTTCCTAGTTTGAACAACTGGTGATGGTGGCATCAAAAACCAAGTTACACAAAACTGGAAGAGAAGCAGGGTTGGGAAGAATGGCATGTTCAGCTCTGAAATTGTTTAGATAAAGGTGTCTTTGGGAGATGTGGGGGAATATTTCAGTAGGCTTCAATAATGTAGTTTGGTACTTATTTGGGTAATCAGAATTTGAGATACAAATTCAGAATTTGTTAGTATAAATATGAGTAGTAAAGCTTTGGAAACAGCTTCTGCAAAAACAGAAGGTATTAAAAAAGAAAATTATATGATAAATCTGTGGGAATTCTCCATAGCCCCTTCAAGCACGGCTCATTCTACTAAATTAATGTTAAGGAAGCTGGGTTTCAAGAACGCTCTTCATTTAAAAACAACATTACCTGGGAAGAAAGAAAGTACTCCTTGGGAGTCTTGTGTACTAAGCTAATTTCCAGGTATCGGACCTATAAAAAGATGAAGAACATTGAAACAGCCACTTAGCATCTCTGGAAAACTTTACAGCAATGCGTAAGCCACTCCTCACTACAAATTCCTCGCACAACCCTGACTAAATGACAGTAAATGATGTTCAAGGGCACCAAAACTCCGATCCTCACCAAGTTGTAGGTCGAAGGGATTATAAGAATGGACAAGGTCATTTCCTGAGCACTGTATCAGGCCTCAGGAGGGCTGCAGGTGATGGAAGTCCAGGCCTCCCAGTATGATCTGCAGCCTGGTAACAGGCAAGTGGGTGATCTCACTCAAAAGAAAATGCAAGGGGGCAACGGGAGGAAAGGGTCCTGTTGAAATCTTCACTTTTCTGTAATCATTGAATGTATTCCCTGAATGTATCATCATCACTTAAATATACTTTATTCTTCTCAGAGGGCAAAATTTTGAAAAGAATTTATAAAAAGTACTTGAATACAGACCCTAAAGCTCATGTCAAACAACTACGTAAGTGCCTAGGGACACGCTGGACACAAAATAATAAATCAATCAATAAATATTGTGCCTTGCCAGGAACACTGGAACATATAGTAAGAAGCTTTTTGGATAGTTCTCATGACCTTTAGGAAATTAGCTACCACGTACTTAGAACAGAAAATGAACTTTAATCAGAAGAGGGCCACTGAGGCTGAAGGAAAAGAATCAAAGGAGAGTCACATGCAATAGGGCCCCTGCTACAGAAATATGACCGAAAGGCAGAGATAAGAAGATATCCTGCAGATTAATATGACTAGCAAAGAAATCAAATGTTAGGCATGAAGACAGGCCCTAGGTGAACTTGAGTGAGTCACTGACCCTTACCTGCTGAAAGTCCCAGTGTCCCTGCCAGGTACCTGTCTTCTTCACAAATGTATGTAATGAAAATTTGGGATGCCTGTGCCCCTTTGCGAATAACAGAGTCAATCACAGCTCGGGCCTTATCCATAACTGTAGGATTTTCACGTTTTACTTTCTCCATCTCTTCCTGGTTCAGCACCCTTGTCTGTAATAATTCATCCAGTAAGCCATTTATTGTACCTTCACCCGTGGAATGGATAAACAGCTTTCTCTTCTCCTTCAGGAACTTGTCTATTTGGAGCACAAGGATTTCTCACTTCATGAAAACAGCCTCATATTCCTCTCATGTAATCAACAGAAAGTGAACTCATTTAGATCAGTGAAATGTCCCCCTCCTCACAGTTGGGTAATCCCTCTTCTTACTGTATCGCTGTCCTACTTATTTCCCTCAATAGTCTCCATACATGTGCATGGAGTGGCCTGAAGACTGAGTTTACCATTTCCACATTAGTCCCTGGAAAGTGAAGATCATCCTCTTGTGTCCCTTGTTTATTTAACTCTGAATAATAAAGTAATGAAGCAGAAATGGCCCATTTCATTTAGGAATGACTGCTGCTAGTACTCCTCCTGTGCCAATTCTGTACCCTCTGTCAGACTTTCAACATGTAAGTAAGAGTTTAATTTAGATTGTAAAATGACAGCAGGCTGCCCCTAAAGCCTCAGTTCCTTTCTGGGCTTGGCTTTCCTTTCTAAAGGCTGCAAGAATCTTCTAGTTCCTTCTCTCTTCCCTCTCCTCCCTCTCCCCTCTTTTCCTCACTTCTGCTCACCTAAACTTCCACAGATACTAACTGTGGCTTCCAGAAGAGCCAGCACCTTCCAAAACTCTTTCTTCCCAGCGACCTGTTCTTGGAACAGTAAAAGACTCACCGGCCATGGCTCTTCTCTCCTGCCCTTCTTGTGTGGGCTGAAACTGAAAGTATGCTTCACCTTCCTTTTTGGCAGGGTGTGTGCACATACTGGAAAACACCCACTGCACATGCATATGCATATCTTTATTTTTCTTCCCAGAGAAAGAATCAGAATTGTAGCCTGCATCAGAGAGTGTATCAATGGGAATTTTTTTTCACCAGCCCTTGGATAGATCAGGGTAGGAGGAGAATGGGGCTTAGAGATTAAGACAGGATTGAGAAAGTATGTATACGGTTAAATTCACACAGTGAAGAGTTTCCTGTACATTCAAAAACTTGATGGAAAAAAATTAACACAACCTTTGCAGAATGTGAACCACTGTTCCCTTGACCACACCTCACAGCTTTGGGGAAAGCTTGTAGGAAATATATGTCCCTGTGAAGCAATTTTGCTTTAAGAAATGTAAACATTTTTCACCAAAATTAAAGTCTTTCTTATTTAATGTTCTTCCTTTCCTGATGGCTTTTTGTTTTGTTTTGTTTTCTCATACATGGTGTCACTCTGTTGTGACACCATGTGCAGTGGCATGCCCATGGCTCACTGCAGCCTTTACCTCCCTAGGCTGAGATGATTCTCCCACTTCAGTTTCCTGAGTAGTTAAAAACTACAGGCAAGCACCATCAGGGCTGGTTAATTTTTGTATTTTTTGTTGAGATGGACTCTCCCTATGTTTCCTTGGCTGATTTTGAATTCCAGCACTCAAGCGATTCACCCATCTTGGCCTTCCAAAGAGCAGGGATTACAGGCATGAGCCATGAGCCACTCACTCATCTTGGATGGCTTTCTTTTGAAGGACATTGCATCATAGAGGCCTAAAGCATAGACTCTGAACTCAGAATGTCGAAACTAACATGTTAAACTCACCTTCCTGGGCAAGATATTGAGATTCTTTATACATTGGTTCCTCTGTCTGTAAAATAATATTGTTAATAGTACATACACATATCTACACAGTTTTGAGTAGCATTGAGATAAAATGTGAAAAATGAATGGAGCATTGCCAGGCAAATGGTAAGCAGATAATGAGGGATATTAATATAATTAATACAAATATTTCAGTTTAGAAAAATAATCAAGGATGATTATTTGCAGATTATCTAGCTAAGTTTATCTTTTGTTAGAATCCTCACTCAGTGCCTCCAGTCATTCATTTAGCAAATATATGTGGACAACATGGTTCTCGGTGTCAGGGGTTCAGTCAAAACATATTATGATCCTTTCCCCCTTGCTCTCACATTCAAGAGGGAAAGATAAACATGAAACCTGGTATGTAATATGTAACTGGAATATTTAGAATGATAAAATATGCCAAGCAATGAGAAGAATAAGAAATTAATTGGAGAAGTGGGAGACAAAGTATTGCAGGACTCATGAAAATTGTACACAGAGGTAGCCAGGGAAGGCCAGAAGAGGTCTCTGCCTTTGTCAGTACATGCTCAATTGATTATCCCAGAAATAAACTCAATGAGGCTAATTTATTTCATGAATAAACTTGATGGAAGATGGACTAATAGCAAAATGCACACAGTACATTTCATTCATCATTTTTTTTAACTGAAAATTTTCTTGGGCTGTTATGTTATTATCTTTGGAGGATAACGACCAGATTTACAAAAATATTTACGGTTCGACATGTGGGCTACCAGTTTTACTTCCTGTGCTCTAGGCTAAGACTTAAATGTCATTGGTTAAGTAGAACCGACTGTGTAGGAAGACAATGACATGGCTTTTAATCTAAGGTGTTTTTCATGGTGTTTTGATCTTTACTCTGCCAATGACCTAATCTGATTGCAACAAAATCTTGGGCTCCTTGCCACTGGAAGGAATTGTAACATGGAAGAAAGCAGACATTGTCTGTGCACCACTTCTCTTTAGTTTATTTACTTTTAAATTTATGTGCTGACTCATTTATTTTCTCTGCTACTTAAGGGTTTCACACGAGGGTTTCTCCCTGCCAGTCAGAGCCAAGAACCACTGAGTTGAAGCATGTCAAAGTGACATCCAGGACACAGAAACAATGATTAGACCATATATATGGGGATGTAGAATCACGAACCTTGAGTCTAATGTCCTGGGAATGTAAACATTGAGCCATGAGAGTGCAAGGCCCCCTCTTTCCTCGAAAAGGAAGATGTCAAAAACTGGAAGCAACTCAATATCCAATTTGGGAGCATAAGTAAACAATTTGTGCTAGACACATACACTGAAATACTATTCAGTCATAAAAGGGAAAAAATTACTAATATATGCAATAACATGGATGGAAAATTTATACTCTCATTATGAGTGAAAGAAGCCATATAGGAAGGAACACATACCCTGTGATTCCAATTATATAAAGTTCTAGATTAGAAAAAACTAATGTATAGTTGTAGAAATTCAATCACTACTTATCAGAGGAGGAAATGGAAGGAAATTGAGAACAAAGGGCATAACAAAACTTTTTGGTGTGACAATATTGGTTTGTCTATTAAATGGGATATTATACTAAATATCCTCATGTAATTAATAATCAATTTATATTCTTAAAAGGGGTACATTTTGTTTGATGTAAATTATACTAAAATAACATTAAAATTTGCAATGAAAAAGGTCAGTGGTAGTAATAATAGACTGATTTGGAAAAAAAATTTTTTTCTTGGTTTTCTTGATTTTCTTGATTTTATGTCTTGATTTCAGGACACACTCAAGCCTCCACAAATTAGTCATAGTTCTGGTAAGAGGAAGCACTTCTTATAGTGACTGAACTGTAATTACCCACCACCCACATTGGATGGCAATAGGTAGATAGAGGGGAGATAACTTACAGGAACCAATTTATTGACTGAAATATGTATCCAGAAAATAGCATTACATAAGGAAAATTATCTTAAAATAAACAAATGTAGCAATTCTACTATAAGTAATATTTAAAATGTGCATATTGATTTAAAATCCTTCTCTCAGTGTGAAGTGTGTGAAACAATATTATTTTAAATGACAGAGTAGGTACTATAAGAACCTCTGATATAGAAGACAGAAAATTCCTGTGCTTGGGTTTTGGCCATCCCATTTCCAAACCTTAGAACATCATACACTCTTTCATCTTATCCAACTCCTCTTCTTATTTATATTTTTGGACTATCAGCACATTTTGAGTGATACAACTTAGAGCACTGATCAACTATAACATGTTGTTTTGTGTTTTCTTTATCTAAAACCTTCCTCTTTTCTGCACAGCTTATCAGTGTAGACTTGGATATCTAATGGTTCTGAGGTTAACTTCTGTTTATGAGCTATTAGATTTTGGACAAGTTATTTAACATCTCTCAGCCCCTGTGTTCTCATGTATAGGAGGGACCTCCTAATCATTCTTACCTTCTAGGATGCAATGGCAGGTGTAGAGATCATACCACAGTACCTCTCATTTATGGTAGTCGTAACCTATAGAGCAGAAGCAAGGTCATGTAAAAATGTACTTTTTGGTTAAGTACTTCTAAATTTTTCATATATTTTACTTCAGTATGTTGAATAAGCATTAATTTCATTTTATGGTAGGAAGATCAGGTAAAACAAATCGTTTTAATGCCTTGGTAAGCACAAGTTGAAGAACTGGGTGAGAAGCCAGCCCACCACCTCACTCATTACTTGCTCTATATGATGTGCTGCTCTTCAGCTGGGCACTACACTGGGAAATCTGAAGTGGATAAGCAAATAAAAGGTGCTTGTTTGTGTCAGTGGGAAATAAATTCTGAGTTAAATGCATCTAGACAATGATAATTTATAACAGCCTCACTAAGGTATTTAAACTGATGAGATGGGCAATAGGAAACTATTGCAGCTTCCTAGGTAGGAGAGTCATGTTAACATGCTTCTAAAGTAACTATTTCATATTGAGTGCTTCACAAGGCCCAGGCCCTGTAATAGATACTTCATCTATATTGGTTCCACCAGTCAAACCATTTAAAAATATTGGTACTTGGAATAACCCCAGATTATGAAATCAAAATCTCATCCTGAGCCTCCCCCTTGAGACTCCATGCACATCACATCCAGAATTTAATAGGACATGTTCTTGGAGGCATTGCTGGTCCCATATGAACCAGGAGCTGGGTCATGAGTGGACTGAGTGTTGGGGACAGGAGAAGGGATAAGAATGTCTGGGAGTTGGTGCTGACTATAGAAAGAATTTGCACAAGAGTAGGAAGGAACTAGGATGAAGCAGCAAAGAGCTTGCACGGACAGGAAGGTGGCCAGAAGCGGTGTGATCTCCTTGTGTCAGATTTCTATACCAACAGGATAGAAAATAACGGAACCATGGAACCTCTACAAGTTAGAAAGTCTCATCTTGGAGCCAGATAGACTCAAATCTCTAAGGAGGGATAGACATGGTCTTGGATGTGGTGTGTTGCCTAGCAGCAGAAACAGAAGCCATTCTTCTCCTTCAATCCACTCAAAATAAAAACTAGACTGAGAGATGAAGTATAAAAATACACTAGAAAGCAAGCCACTATAAGGATATATCAGCAGAAAAAAAAGAGACTGTAAATTTAGATCTTGAAGGACATTGAGATGTTGGACCAATCAAATATCAAATATAGAATGAAATCATTCTATATCAAATATAGAAGGATATAAATAAAGGGAGCAAAAAGTAATTATTCTATAATAAGCAATAATTTGAGAAACAATAAAAATAGATCATGTATAAATACACAAATTAGTTATATTTAATAATGGACAGATTAAAAGGCAGACACACAAATCTGCGAAAATGTATATAAGGTGGAAGATACAGAGATGTACAGTTGACCTTTCAACAATGAAATACTTAGAGGTACTGACCCGCATATACAGTTGCGAATCTGCAACTGTATAAATTTAATGTCTGCAAACCAATAGTATCTATTGCACAGCACAAATGTAATGTTACCTATTATCTCAATATGATTCTTCACATATCTGTAATGCTAGAAAAATATAAGTTACATAAGAGAAAATTTTTCATAAGGAAACGCAATAGCATTTTTCCACAAGGATTTCAAAACAGTGAGTAAATGTATCTATTTCAAGGGAGAAGGGAGGGTAAAAGGATGCAACAACTATATTGATTAAGAAAGGAAAGGAAATTTAAGGAATAAATAATGCAACATAAGTTTCATAAGCAATGTAATATGTGATGTTAATTTTCACTATGGAACTGAGAAAAATCATGTTCATTACATGACACATCACTTCAGGCTGCCTGACTTTAGTGCTGCTATAGTGGGGACTCCCCCTCATGTGGTTGTTTTCACACATCAAGCCACTGTGCCTCAGGTTCTTTCTGCTTTGAAGATGGGAGATGTTCATCAAAGGACTGAAGGCCGTTTGGCCGTACAGATGTGGGTCCAGAATTTTGGGAGAGGGAGGACCTGCTCCTGGGGGCTAATTTCAACCAATGAATGGCATTAGTCAGTTGATGAATGTCTCTAATTCCCTACCTTCTAGTAAGGTAGAATCTACATAATTGTAGAGGGTCCTGAAGAAAGATTGGAACCCAGTTTCTCAGAGCAGTAATGAATTAATTATTGCATTTTTAAGGAATATTATCTTCCTTTCATCTCCCTTCCCCACTCCCTTACTTCTGCTTTTGGAAATACTTTCCAAATAATACTTACAGTCAAGTCCCTGATTCCTCCTATTTCATGGTCAACCAATTTGTATCATCATCATCACCACTATCATTCTTACCATCATTATCTTTATCGAGCAATTTAAGTATGAAGAGAACTATGGTTAACTTTCTACATATATCATGTCATGTAGTTCTTACTATAATGCAAAGTTTCTGGGATTAACTCTCCTCACTGATAAAACTCTATAGCTAAGTTAATTACACATATAATCACATATCTAATATCAGGTATGGGGCAGAGGTAGCCCACGTCCTGAAATAGCTCCTTCATCCCCATGATGTCAAAGTGAGCCACATTCCTTGGAGTCAGATGGTCAAACTTTGTATTGCATATAATGAGAGCCAGGTGTCTGCGGCCCTTTCTTTTTTTTTTTATTGGATCTATCTGCAGGAGATGGAGTTGAAGTCACTTTGATTACCCGAGTCTCTTTTCAATCTCCATATGCCTCACAATTTTGCTTTTTTAGCACCTCATGTAGCTACCATCCTCCCTAACCTCTATCAAAAGACACTGCCTTCCTCTCTCTAGAGCCTAGAGCCAGAACTAAGACATATCTGGAATGATTACTCAGGAATCTTAAGGAAATTAGAATAATTCCTGTTCCCTTTTTTATTCTTTTTCTTCTGCATCTACTCAAACATTTCTTATATTCAGGTTCAAATCAAATTTCATAAAAACTGAGAGATGTCATTGGCTCCAGTAAAAATGAATATAGCAGAGGTTGTTTGCCTTCCATATTATGATTGTATTTATACTATTTAAAAAATATCAACTTATAATTTTTTAAGCTTTAATTTTATTTTTCAAATATGCTTCACATCTAGGTTTTTCAACCAGAGTACAAAGAAGTATTACTCAGCTATGTTATCATGTAGCTATTTTTATTCTGTGGCTATAGCTGAAATTATAAGAAATCTCAAATAGATACAAGAATCAGTAAATGAAACAAATGATGAATCTACATTTTATCATGGGTTGAATGAACATTGGTATCTGTTTGAAGTCTTGCTGAAAGCTTCTATGATAAAGGTTACCACTGTCATCACCCCCAGTCATTTATTGCTCTAAGTATTTGTGCATTTATAGCTGCCACTGTGGCTCCAGCCTGTAATCTCAGTGCTTTGGGAAGTGAAGGCAGTGGATCTCATGAAACCAGTATTCAGAAATCAGTTTGGGCAACATAGTGAGACTGTCTCTACAAGAATTAAAATGATCAGTCTGGCATGGTGGTATGCATCTGTAGTCCTAGCTACTTGAGAGGCTGAGGCTGCAGAATCTCTTGAGCCCATGTGTTCAAGATAGCAGTCAGCTATGATCACACCATGGCACTACGGGCTGGGCAACAGAGCAAGACCCCATTAAAAATAGTGCATTTAATGAAAGCAGTTGTTTCTCTCTCTGTGTCCATTTCATGAACAGAGCACAGCACCTCTCCAGGTTTTTCTTCACAGTCTTAAGAATTCTTCCAGGGGCAAAGCTTGAGAGTATTTGTAGATTCTGCTGACTCAGGTGTTCCAGCTTTGATTTGCAGAAGAGCTGTGGGATATCACAAAATACGAATGATGCCTTCTGCCTCTGTGACCCAGGTTATCACCTAAGAAGGTTGACAGAGAATGAGAGAGACAAACCCTAGGAACAAGACTTCCTTGCATGTAGAGATTATAGCTATGCTTAACTTCCAGCTTAAGGAAATGCTGAGAAAGAAAAGGAAATTTCCTGATAAAGAAAGCAGAAATCTCCCTCTAACCTCCCCCACACACAAAATGCAATCACAGATTCTGATCATTCTGGAAAAAAAATCTTGATTATTTAGGATTTCATTTATTCAGAAAATCAGTTTGATTTTTCCAGTGGTTTTACTGTATGGAACTCATTCATCCATGTGGACTTTCCACTGTGTCTGGGCAAGAGTGTACTAAATAAATACCTGCTCGGAGTGCTATCTATTTGAAATACAATGTGAGTTCCACGTGCAATATTAAATTGTGTAATGTCACATTTACAAAAGGTATAATTAATTTCAATAATATATTTATTATAATATATAGAAAACATTGCTCTCAACATGTGTCACTAGCCACAAGTTAGGTACTTAATTGGTACATGTGGCTACAAACCTGTTTGGGACAACATCCGATTTTGGAATGATAGTCCCTTCCTACTCCATACCATATACAGATACATATATACACCAAACCCTTAACAGAATATTGAATTCTGTACCATCCTGATATTTTTAAAGCAAACTTTAAGTGAATTATTAACTTTTCTAGAAGAAACAGGCTTCAGATATCTTTCAACAAACTGTGAAATCAGCTATTCAAGGAAGAAATGTTGTCTAGTAACAATAGTACTGTGTCCAAGGTCAAAGGGACAAATATTTGTACGAGATTCTGACATAAATGTGGACATCTTGCCTCCAGAGTGCTGAACAACCAGCACTAAGTTTTTCACCTTGTGTTTTATAATGTGACAAAATAATACATCTCTTGTGGATAAGTTTGCAATAGTCATTCTGATCTATCCCCTTGTGAAATATAATATTAATCTCTTTTGACTGATATTGTGCAAGAAACTGGGAGACTCTTGAGCCTTCCTTCTGCAAAAGAAAAAAGGATTTATGTATACAAATTAGAAGAAAAGTTACTAAGATATAATAACAAGGTTTCTTTTCATGAAAGGAATGGACAGGCATAGTATTTATGTCTGGTTACATGACCCAATCAAGACATAGGAACTAAGAGTAAAGTATTATTATCCTGTATATAAATTATATTGTTTTGTTATATTTCATGTATTTTTTTCTATTTCAATCATTTGTTTCCATTCATTTTTAATGATATTTTAGAATAAATATCTTGCTAAAGTGTATGATTAAAAACCTGATCTCTGGGGATGCAAAAAGTTGTAAGAGTATGCAAGGAAACCAAATCTTCTAAGCATATATTTTTTCACAGATTAAACAGCGACACATATTCCTCTTTCTCATTTGAGAAAGTTCTGCCAATGTCAAGACATCCAGGGTCCTGATATATTCCTGGTCTGGGAGTATGTTTTCCTGTTTACAGGTTTGGAGAATTTCCACTTTATATATATGTATATATAAAGTGATTTTAGGTAAAATTAGAAATTAGAATTTCTTTCTCATAGCCAATAGTAAAATTACTATAAAAAAGATAATTTTGGCTGGGTACAGTGGCTCACGCCTGTAATCCCAGCACTTTGGGAGGCCGAGGAGGGCAGATCATGAAGTCAGCAGATCGAGATCATCCTGGCTAACACGGTGAAACCCCGTCTCTACCAAAAATACAAAAAATTAGCTGGGCGTGGTGGTGGGCGCCTGTAGTCCCAGCTACTTGGGAGCCTGAGACAGGAGAATGGCATGAACCTGGGAGGCAGAGCTTGCAGTGAGCAGAGATCATGCCACTGCACTCCAGCCTGGACGACAGAGCAAGACTCCGTCTCAAAAAATAAATAAATAAATAAAAGATAATTTTATTACAAAATTGTAAATATTATAGTGCAGATTGCTGCCCAGAGAGAGCTTCTATTAGCCAGGAAGTGCAACTCAAAAAAAATGTGGAAATCAGGAGTTTAGACAAAAATTTCATTTTGAGTCTTACCTGTTGTCTAATGAAATAGGAATCTCTCTGGAATCAGCTTATTCTAACCTAGGCCTTCTTATTCAGCCTCATCTTCTGATACTGTCCCCACCTTGCTCATTACATTCTAAATATTCTACCCTATCATTTAATTTCTAGGAATCCCCTACTTAGGGATCTCCATATTTCCAGCCCCCACATTCTCATTCCTTCCTGTTTTCCTACTGCTTTCTGTTTATTCTCCAAGTCTAAGATTAGATGGCACTTTTTCACACAATCTTCTCTGAGTCTCTGAAAGGAGACAGTGTCAGAGGTACATGCCCTTAGGTGACCTTGTTTCTTTTTAGGGTAGCATACTTTTTTACTTTTAATTGTGATTTCCGGCCTACTTCTCAACATCCACCATTAGATTTTATGCTCTGTGAGAACAGGTGGCCATAAACTAGGCCTACATTACTTCTGGCCTTCAAGATAAGTCTAATAATTATCTACTGAATCCCTAGCTGAGTGAATGTAGAAACAAATGAATAAAATTTAAGTATGGCCCTACTCTTGAAGAATACTTAATAAAAACTAAGCAAGTCTGATTTCTTTTAACAGGCATTAAGCACACATTGAAAGTTTCAAGCAGAGAGAAGGCACATTCATTCTCCTATTTATTCAGAAATATTTAGTGAGCATTAGTTTGTGAAAGGTACTATGCTAGTGATGGGGGTACCATTTTGGAAACATGTGCCTACACATTCAAACTTAGAGTCAAGTGGAAAGATAGATACACATATAAGTAAAATTGTAAAAAAATAAGAATTTAAATGGACAGATGCTTAAGAAAAGCATGAGCAAAGTGTGTCTCAGGTGGAAGATAGCTGTCCAGACGAGGGAGGGCTTGGCACTGAGACTGGAAGGGCTAGAAGGAATTTTCCCCTTTGAAAACTGGGGGCTGGTCTTCTAGCAGGGATCATTGCAGGAAGAAGCACAAAGGCGTGATGGTGCCTGATGTAACCAGGAAGCTAGCGGAGCTGTGCTTTAGAAAGAATACTACTGTAAGTGGAAGTATGCAGTATGTAATGAAGTGGGAGTGATCAGAGACAAAGCCACCGTTTGAAGAGGTTTGCAGAACACTGACTTAAAGTTAGAGTGTTGAGTTTGAGAGTCAGGTTAGATTCACTCTTCTCAAAAGACATTTGACCAAAAGAAAAATTTGTAGTCCTTTTCTAGATATCTTCTTCAACTATAAAATGGAAATAATAGCAAAAACTTAATTGACTGGTTTCAAGTATTCATTCAGAAAGAGTTCATGAAATACCTGTCATACAGTATTTTTTTAAAGTTGTTACTGATAATATTTTATTATTGTAATAATCACTGAATTGAAGTTTGCAGGATAATACAAATGAATGGAAAAATTTAGAGGACAAAATTTATCAAGACCACAGTTTTGGTCCCAGACAAAGTGGTGAAATGCCCTTAGACATTATATATAGGATACTGTTTTTCAGAAGTTTTAGTTAACAAAGACCAACTGCACGTCGTTGTTTATAATTATTGAACCATTTTACTTGTTTTTATTTTTATTTTTAGTGCCTTTTTGATTTCTCCTAAGTATTATCTAATGATCTCTCGACTCCAGTCCAATGGCCAGTGAAGTCAGCCTTCCCAGCCAAAGAGATATCCATGGCTATGAATATGACTTACTCCTCCCTGGATAAATGCTTTATTAGTATCATAAAGAAAAGAAATTAAAAAAAAAACTCCTGCATTTTAGGAGATTAAGTTGAACGTTGTGAGGTAAGAGATAAACCCTGAGATAACTAAACTATAGGGAGAATCAAAGGAATAAGGAAAAAAATATAAGTGAAGTAAATATAGTAAACATTTGCTTTTTTTCTTAGGAACCTGAAATTATGCCTTAGAGGGATTACTGGAAAAATGTAAGTTTATTTTGATAGATAGAAACACCTATCTGAAAGTTTATATATTTTTAAAAAGGCAATAGGGAGCCATTGCATGTTCCTGAGTAAGAAAATTACATTAATAGATTCCTAGCATGTGAGAAGTGAGAGTTAACTGATCAACTTTCCTAATAATGTTAACCTGCAGAAAAATCAATGCCAAACTAGTTTCATAAGAGTTGTCTGCACATCTTTAAAAGTTAATACATTTCTATAGTCTATTTAAGATTGAGCTATTCAGGGTCAGAAAAGGGTAGTCACCTGATTTCTTTATATGTCTATGGATTATTCCCATATGTTATAAGGTTTGGAAACCATGGATCTATTCCAACTTTTTCTTTTTCCAATGAGGAGAATGAAGCCAAAGAAGCAATATGCCCTGCTGGAATGGTAAATGTCTAAGTAGCTCAGGACTCCAACTCTTAGGCTTTTTCAGCTTCTATATATAAGACAGTTGGCCTGCAAGTAGTGTGAAAATTGGTTTTGAGGGCTGAGTTTTGGAGAGTGGGAGGCCAGTTAAAAATCTATGATAACAAAACAAGAAATTAGAGTTGTTTGTATCAGGACTACATAGAAAGGTAGGAATAAATGGAATCACTTTAATCACACCAAAAATATAATTCCAGACAAGAGATGACAACACCTTGAGAACACAGAGGCTCTCAGATCTGATTCTGGGAAGAAGGTTTGTGATCTGGAGCACAAAGGCTTGAGGATGCCTGATGTAACCAGGAAGCAGAATTTGAAATCAAGAGGAAGTAGAGAAGATTTCAGAGTGCATTTAGAAACTTCTGGAGTTTTCTCACACAAATAACTTACTCTGTCTTTCCTTACTCTCTCTTTGATTATTGGAAGCTGAAAGAAAGGAATTAACTTTTTTTCTGACTTGTAAACATCTAGAGAACATACTCTCCTTCACTGTCTCTACACAAGGTCCAGTGATTCAAACTGTGCGCAATCAAGAAGAGAAAGATTCAACATACACCCTATTGGCTCATTTCCTTTTAGTATGTCTGCCTGTCACACTCGCAATAAATCAAGGGTTTTCTAAGACTTAACTCCCCAGCTTCTAGTCAGAAAAAGACCCGTGACTCACCAGCCATAGTTAACAGCCTCTGTCTCTTCGCACAGCACCAGAAAGTGCCTCAGACCCAGAAATAGAAGTCATCAGGTATTTCTTATTGCTGGGCAGAGAGCGGGCGTGTAATTACAGATTGTAAAGCTGCTGCTCAGAACTTCCAGGTTCATTGACTGGAAGTGTCCTATAGTCAGCAAATTGGCTTTCTAGTCCTGAACTCTAGTTTCTTCCCTTGGGGGAAAAAAGTGCAAATGACAAAACATCTTTCAGTGGGTTGACACCTCAGCCTGGTTTCCCCTTTTCTTTTCTCTTTTCATGGCCCCCAAACCTTCTATTCATCCTTTTCTTCTCCTGATCGGTTGGTTTTTCTATCTCAGCTTTTCTAAAACACATGCCCTGAATGAGTAAAATTTAACTAGGCTTCTTGCATTTTCCCATAAGAATTAACCAAAGAGTTTATATTTCATTGTTTGCTTTTTTCATTTCAATTGTTTTTTTTTTTTTTACATTCGGGGTACACATGCAGGTGTGTTAAAAGAGTATATTATGTGATGCTGAGTTTTGGGGTATGATTTAACCCTTCACCGAGGTAGTGAGAATAGCACCCAGTATGTAGTTTTTCAGCTCTTGCCCTTCTCCTTCACTCTTTCCTCTAGTAGCTCCCTGTGTCTATTATTTCCATCTTTATGTCCATACATGCCTACTATTTAGCTACCACTTATAAGTCAGATCATGTGGTACTTGGTTTTCTGTTTCTGTGTTAATTTGCTTATGGTAATGGGCTCCAGTTGCATCCATGTTGCTGCAAAGAACAAGATTTGCATTTATATGTCTATGTACTATTCCATGGCAGATATGTAACACAATTCAATTTTTTTTTCCAATCCACTACTGATGGGTACCTGGGTTGATTCTATGATTTTGCTGTGGTGGATAGTGCTGTGACAAACATCTGAAAGCATGTGTCTTATTGATAGTACAGTACATTTTCCTTTGGGAATTTAGCCAGTAATGGGATTGCTTGATCACATGATAGTTCCGTTTTTAGTTCTTTGGTATATCTCCAAACTCCTTTTCACAAAGATGCAGTCACCACAATCCTGGACTTCAAGCTACTCAAGTCTACAGTAACCCCACAGCATGGTAATGGTACAAAAAACAGACACATAGACCAATGGAAGAGAGTAGAGAACTACAAAATAATACCACACACCTGTAACCAACTGATATTTAACAAAGCCAAAAACAACAACGAAAAAGAAATGAGGAAATGATCATCTATTCAATAAATGTATTTTCTGTTTAAACTATGCTGAGGAATTATGATGGTGTCTTCCCCTCCACATCTCCCTGTCATCTTACCCTTTGATTGGAGATCTTTCTGAAGGAATCTCTTTACTCCCAGGAATGCTTTCCTTCCACTGCCTAAGATTGCCTTAACAGTTAATTTCTACTGAGGTTGACAATTCACTTCTGCTTATTGATATTCTCTGAGCAAAGATTGATCACAGATGTAGTCTCAGGTTGTAGTAGAAGATGCATGATAACACAGAGAACACATGCCCAGACCAACAGTTAATAAAAGGCCAAAAAAAGAAAAAAGAAAAAAAAGAAACTGTAATTTGTTCAACTATAATGGTTTTTAAAAGGTCAAATATTCACTTTGACTTAACAGGTTAGAGATTAGAGAAGGCTCATATTTGCAAGTGAAACAGTAGTTCTTCCAATCCTCCCTAAATCTTAACATCCCTGAGTGAATTATTTCACCCCAAACTCATTTTATCTGCACCATGCAGGGATTTCACTGTGCACACCATGCATCCTAGAGTTTCTTCAGGGTGTCATGCACCATCTGCCAAGTGCTTCATTTTTGATGGCCGTCTTACCTTTTCAAGGAGTCCGTGAACTACTGAGGGTCTTGAGTTAATTCAAAATTTACTTTCTCTCTCTTAAATACCTTAACAAAGGGTAGAAATATGCAGGTTCTGTTCATGGATATGTCAGTAGTAAACTGTGGGATTTGAGAAAAGTTCCTTATTAAACTGCACTGTCTCTGTCATAACTGTCTGTCTTCTCCCCATCTCTCCTGCTGAGCTCTAAATTTTTTGAAGTCGGGTATCTATGGTAATTTGTATCTACACCCGTAAAAGCAGAAAGCACAGAAAATGGTTTTTTGAATGAAAAAATCATGCCAATGGCCAGTTCAGGTCTCATGAATGAAGTCTAACATTCTAAATTCAACATTCCCTCTGATTTCCAACCCCATTTCTCCAGTGTGGAAGAAAACTGATGACACATTTTTATTTTTATTCCATATTTATTAAAATGTTGAAAAAGACTATTAGTAAAAAGACATAATTCCAAAATCCATTACAGAATGAAGAAACTCTTGGTTTCCTATGGGAAAAAGAAAAACATGAAAGAGAATTTTGCTAAAAGAAATGTAAGTTATAAAGTTTTACCACCAATGGGAACATACACAATCTTAAAAGGAAAGGCCACATGCTATTTTAAAATATTACCCTGCTGAGGTGAAGAGAAGAAACATCTAAAAGTCAGCCTTCATAGACTTATGGCCACTTCTAGGTCAGTATCAGCTGACCCTCAAGGGTCTAAAAGAAAAACTTTGGGAGAAGAGCAACGTGCTCTACACTGACAAGAAGAAAGGCATTACTTCAGTATTTTCTGTATATTACACCACGGATTGATGATCCCTTATCCAAAATGCATGCTACCAGAAGTATTTCGAATTACAGATATTTTTGTATATTTGGAATATCTGCATTATACTAACTGGTTTAGCATCCTTAATCCAAAAACCTCAAATTTGAAATGATTCTATAGCATTTCCTTTGAATATCATGTGGGCACTCACACAGTTTTGGATTTTAGAGGATTTCAAATTTCAAATTTTTGGATTAAAAATTCTCAGCCTGTAGACCCAGACTTCTTGACTTAAATGGACATTCAGTACACTTTCCTCAATCTTCCCACACTCCCAACATACCTGTGCACAGACATTCATACAGTTTCCTTATTTTAATGTCCTGGGAAGTGCTAGAAATGTCTTGTCAAGTCACTCTTTCAGTGCTGGGCATCTGTGCTTTATCATCTGGCTGCTCAAGTGAAAGTCGAACCCAAAAGAGAAAGGAAAATCTGGAGACCTGTTTTTCTGAAAAGTTTGATGGCTCATGCCAAAAAGACTACAACAAATATAGCAAAATAAGTGAAGAAAACAAAAAGTACTTGTATCTGCAACAAGTATAGCCATGTGCTTATCTAAGCATTGAATGACCCTCCTTGGGAATTTTTAAATCTGTGGTTGGATCTAATAGCCATGAGGGACACAGGCAAATTAGAGTCCACTCATTTGTCTCTGCAGGGCAGGAGGAAGGTGAAACTAAATCTTTGTTTTATTGATGCTATGAGTCTTAACAGATTGGATCTGACTCCCAGCTTGTTCGCTCTGCAAAGAACTGTAAAACTCTTTTGGAAATAAGGATATTATTGGAAGATAAACATGTCTGGACCTGCTTTCTATGCTTCCAATTGCAATAGCCAAGCATTCAGGGAAGTAGAGTGAAAATAGCATCCAGTAGAGCCCTACCTTGCAGAAAATTTCTTACACATCACAGGAACAGGCATATTCTTGCAAATGTTCAGTGAGTCTCATAATAAAAACAGAGCCCTTTGTGGGATATCTCCAAGAAACACTATCGGTTGATAAAGCACATTTCAAATCTCAAGACTAGATCTTGCCTGAAGAAAGAGAAGAAACCCTAGTACTTCTGCTCCAGGTGAGGCGTGTTGTGGAATTCATCTATTTTCCATACACTTCATTGTAATTTTTAGTGAATGCTTTCGAGGTGCAGTGAGTATATTTTTACTGATTCTCTAGAGTGCAGTATACGGTGCAGGTATTAACGTGGCATAGTCCCTGAGTTCAAACAGTTGTAAACTTACTAGAGAGTTAGAAAAAGGCAGAATGGGGTAAAGGAAAGGAATTGGGATTTGGAGAAGAGCTATATACAGAGCTATAGAGAGAACTGTGAATATCATGTGGAATGCTGGTACCAAAGGATATTAAAGAACAGTTAGATTTAATGTTAAATTCTACTATATGTACTCAGGTTGGAAATGTATGCTTTTTTCTGTGTCTCATTGTTTTTGATCATTGAAAAAGTATTATTGAGGTCTACATCAGGACATGTTCAAAACAATATAGAACCAAGCTTCTTCCGATAGAAGGTATCTCGTTGTACAAAATATTTTAGAAAATTTAACCACTTGAGCAGATGCAGGGCCTTTGGGCCAGAGGCAACCAAGAGAATGCGAGTCCTCTCAGGAAACTGCCACACAAGATGGCTGAAAGCATTCAAGTGATTTTTATTTAAACTTTGTTAAGAAAAGTAACAGAATTAAGTTACAAAATAAAAACATTTTAAATAATACAGTTCTTAATGTGTACTTCATTCTGTGTCATGTGTGATATTTCACACATATTAATTTATTTAATCCATAGAAAAATGATATTTATATTCATATGTATTAGTGAGCAATTCAAGGAAAGTCCAGGGAGGAACTAGTGGATCTAGTTTACAAAGTAGTAAATGACTAGATCAATCAATAAGATCAAGATTCTTACTGCAAAGCATACCCTTAAAATAATGCATATATATTCTGCTTTACATACTTCATGCTTCTAGGTAAAACCCACTTTAATTTAGGGGTCCAAAGTGCCTTGCTTGCTGTTCTACTTTTCTGAACCCTGCTCCTATCCTTCTCCTATGAATACTTGATGTCGGGCCCAATTGGTCCCTTGAATGATCTCAACATGGTGGACCTTTTCTATGCAGAGTCAGATTCTAATGTATTACAGCACAGATCGTCTTCCATTTAATTCTCTGTTATTGCTCACAGTTCTAAAATATTTTGCAACATTGAGGAGCTCATGAATTACCAACTCAGTAAAAAGATATGCTTACTTGCTCTCTGTGGATAAAGGGAATTGTGTGTATAACTTGGAACAAAGCTGAAGTTTGTGTTCAAAAATTTTATCTAAAGTTTCACACAGCTATCTAGCCTCTAGTGGGTGGTTGTTAGTTTTTGTATTGCTAACCCCCACCAAGATATCATGTCTAGAAGAAACCTGTTATCTGATGTGGAAGAGCAGAAAGCAATAAAATCCTTCTCTATCTGAGCTTTCTTAATAGCATCATCCTCAAAATCTCCTGGAGTTGGATATTTTTGGAGGCTCCTACTGAATCTTTTACCAACACCATACCACAGTTCTCTGAAAAGACAAATTTGGTTTGTTACTACTACCAATGGTTGAGAAGAAAATGTTCTCCTCTTAGCCCTGTTCAATCATATTTGTCAATGTATCTACTCTATCATTAATTCACACACACATACACACATACATCCAAGTAACAATCTTTTCTAATTCTTATTTCTTCTAACCCTCAAACAAATTTTAAAAACAAGCAAACATCAAAGTCTCCGGATTGAAAATAAAACAAATATCTACCAACCAGTCATAAAATTCACAGAAGCCACAAGATGAGTGCTGACAATATGTGTTCTTTGACACTAAAAAACAGACATAAACTGAAAATTCCTGGATGCATAGAGATGAGGACAGTATTAGAATGTCTGGTGTTCTCAAAGACATCAGCACTCACCACCACGGCAGACCTGGATGATGATCACCTTCGGTTTGTCCTTCAAACTTGGGCAGTTCTTGCTATTCAACATTTTAAAGAGTTCATTGAGTTGTAATACATCAGGGACTTGCCCAGAGTATTTCTTCCCACAAATGCCTTCTCGAATACCATGAGACATGAACACCAGGAAGGTGCTGTCAGAGGTCTTGTGCTCTTGGCGGCGAGAAAATGCCTCCAGCTCTGTAGTCATATCCTGAAAGAGACCATACTGCTGATTTTGGACTATGTGATTAACTCTCATGGTGCCTTGGAACGCCAATAAATAAATACTTAAGGATTTCTTAAGGAATTCTATGACAAACAATGGGGTGCCAAAAAACCTTTTAGTCATAATTTTGAGACAAGTGAAGGGAGGTGCCATAGGAAGTCTTTCAGAGTTATCTTGTAGAGAGAACGTGGCATTACTGAATTAAAAAAAAATTCACCACTAAGTTAAATGAGACTCGTGCTGAATGACTCTGATGTTTCAAGAGAACATGTAGCATACAGCACCCTCCCATGGGAAGTTTATATTTTAGATAATCAAAAGATTATATTCCTTGGTCCTACAACCAAGCTTTCTAATATTATTTAGTTACACAAAGGGCGTGACCGTTGTCTCTATGGTATAATAGACCTTACCAAAGTAGTGAGATTTCTTTTCACATCCACCTTGTACCCCAGATTTTGTAGCAGCATTGTTATGCCTATGATGTCAACCTTAGCTCCCACTCATTTAGAAAGACTGTCAAACTCTTCATTGCAGATAATGAGAGCAAGACGTGTGCGACTTGACTTGTCCATTATTGGATAAATCTGTAGGAAATGCAGTTTGGATGAGTAGCCTTATTCTCTGTAATTTAATATTCACCTGGTAAGTTTATGACCGTTTTCCCTCTCTTAGACCTATCAGGATACCAAATCCCATGGACTATGCATTGAAAATGCAGAACAGAATTGAGTGCTACTTGGAGAGTAGACATAGAAACTGCAAAGGCCCAGGTGGCAGGTGAGCTACTGACTTCATTGTTCTTGATAGGTAGGATTTTGAAAAATGCACAAGCTCTAAAGCGAGAATGACTGAATTCTAAAACTGGTTGTCCAATTTCTGATTGTTTTTCTTTGGGCAAAATATTTAACAACCCCATGTCTCAGCTTCTAGATCTCCAAGATGGATTATTTTAAGGTTACACATTATGTATTATCATGTCCAAATGCTTAGAACACTGCCCACTCTTAGTGACCATTCAATAGTTACCATTGTTGATGTTATTTACACAGGAATTGGATCCAATTTGGAACTCTTTCTATAAACCTGGGATTCTAAGATACAGGTTTTTTCTTTTTGTTATGTAAGGAAAGCAGAAGTATGATTCTCCATTGAGAACAACTCTAATAAAAAGCCACTGCATTTCATAATTGCCTCAAGTATATCTTTCACCCCACTCTATCCCTGTGTTCTGAGCATGGCACCTCTGTCAACTTTTCTTTCTATATCCTTTTAGCTTCGTCTAGGGAGCAAAGCTTGGTGCTTCTTCCTGAGCCTGAGGATGTAGGCATAGCAGGGTTGCTCCACACTGGCACTGCCTGAGGAGCTGCAAGAGTCAAAGAACATCATGAACATTGGCATCTCTCTTTGTTTCACTTTGTGTTTCTTACAGCCTCACCTAAGGATGAAGCCACAAAAGTGGAAATGCATTCTTAGGAAGACAATCCTGATCTTTCACCACTGAGTAATTTCACTGCTAATGGAATACTTTCCAGCCAGAAATTTCCAGGTGTGCAATACAGGGATCTCCTTTCATATTTCAGGATCAGTATTTTCACAAGTATTTTAGAAAAAAATGTAGAAAGAAAGCTTTTCAAGGCCATGCATGAAAAAATGCTCAGAAAACAATCAAATGTGTGAGATAAAATAGTTAGAATATAAATTTATTTCAAAAGATTTGAACCATAGAATAAAATTTAATGGGAGGAGGTCTTAATTAAATCTACCAAAAAATTTTAAGGGATATGATTATCTTTTTATTTATTTACTTAATAGACATGGTAGTAAGCACTAGGAATATTTTTAATGAACATTTGTTCTGTCCTGCAGGATCTCTTCCTACTATGCATACGTATGGAAGGAGGAGATTATTAAATATTCAAACTAGAATGATAAATGCTAAAATCAAGGTGCACACTAGATGAATTCACAGCACTAAACATTCATTGCACAGACATAGTAGGAAGTGTTTTCACAGAGTTCATGTGGAAAAATCCTTGAGGCTTTTATTTCATCACAGTTTCAACACCAACCAACAATGTGATGCACTTGTTAAAGAAGTTAATGTAATCTTTGTTTCAAGATAGAAATAAGTTTTCTAGATTTCTAGAGTGTCTTTCAGAAAACATTAACTCAAGAAAATAATATTTAATTTGAAAACAAGCTTGAGAAACTGTTATACAATCAGTTAGATAAATAAAGGTAGCATGAAGTGTGGTGACATGGGCAAGAAGTAATTAGAATGGATATATTGGAGAAAACTATAAAATAATAATTTCATACAAGAAATGTTTTGTTTCTTCATAAACAAGTATGAAAACTATATAAAAAAACTAAGTAGAAATATATGGGTTATTTTTGAGGCAATTTTCTTAGTGAAAATACAGTATTTGGTTATATAGTGAGTATCCCATGCTGTAAAATATTTAGGAAAACATTCATGAGTTAATCAACCTTAATACATTCAATAGAGTAATACCTGAACTTGATTTAAAAAATTTGCATTCTTAGCTTCCAAATTGCTTTTAAAAATATGTTTTTGTTTTTTTTTTTATTTTAAGAGGGCCCTTGATGAATAGGGATTTTTTAATGCAATAGAAGTAGAAACAGAGATACAGTTCCAAATTTGGGAGAAGAATGCATAACACTTGGCCATGGCTTGAATATTGGAGGTGCTTGACATGAAAGGGGCCAAGATGAGTTGTTTCAATTTCCTGCTTTGAACAACTAGTGATGGTGACACCAACAACTGAGTGACACAGAAAGAATATACTTCAAAATAATAAAAGTCATATACTACAGATCTACAGCTAGTTTTATACTTAGTGGGGAAAAACTAAAAGCCTCTCCTCTAAGATCAGGATGTCCACTTTCAACACTGTTGTCCAACATACTGTTGGAAGTCCTAGGCAGAGCAATTAGACAAGATAAAGAAATAAAGTGCATCCAGATTGAAAAGGAAGAAGTCACATTATACTTGTTTGCAGATTATGTGATTTTATATATGAAAAACCCTAAAGACGCCATAAAAAACTCTTAAACCTGATACACTAATTCAGACACATTGCAAGATACAAAAATTAATGTACAAAATTTAGTAGCATTTCCATATGTCAATGGTAAGCAATCTGAAAAAGAAATCAAGAAAATAATTCCATATACAATAGCTAGAAGTAAAATTAAATACCAAGGAATTACATCCACCAAAGAAATAGAAGATCCTTGCAATGAAAACTATAAAACATTAACATAAGACATTAAAGAGGATGCAAAACTTTTTAAAATTGTTTATGTATTGGAAGAGTCAATACTGTTAACATGTCTCTACTACATAAAGCAATTGATAGATTCGATGCAGTCCTTATAAAGATAACATTGGCATTCTTCACAGAAATAATAAAATAAAAAGAAATCCTAAAATGTACATAGAACCACAGAAGATCTAAAATAGCCAAAGGTACCCGGAGGAAAAAGAAAAAAACTGTAAGAATCACATTACCTGACTTTAAATTACACTGCAGAACTGTAGTTATCAAAATGGCATAGTACTGGTATAAAAACAGACACATAAATCAATGGAACAGATTACAAAACCCAGAGATAATCCATACATCTACAGTGAACTCATTTTTGACAATGGTGCTAAGAACATAAATACATTGGTAGGAGGATAGTCTCTTTAATAATGGTACTGAAAATAAACTGGATATCCATATGCAAAAGAATGAACGTAGACCGCCTACCTCCTGTCATATACAAAAATCATAACAAAATGAATCAAAGACTTAAATCAAAGACCTCAAGCTATGGAACTCTTATAAAAAATGGAGAAACTCTCCAGTCCTTTGGGTTGGGCAAAGATTTTTTGAGCAACACTCCAGAAGCATGAGCAACCAAAACAAAAATGGACAAATGGGATTACCTCAAGTTAAAAACCTGCACAGCAAAGGAAACAATTAACAAAGTAAAGAAAAAACCCACAGAATGAGCAAAAAAGTTGCAAACTATCCAACTGATAAGGGATTACAAACCAGAATACATAAGGAGCTCAAACAATTCTGTAGGAGAAAATTTTAATCTTCTGATTTAAAAATGGACAAAAGATCTGAATAGACATTTCTGAAAGGAGTACATATAAATGCCAAACAGGTATATGAAAAGGTGCACAACATTATTATTAGGGAAATGCAAATCAAACTTATTTGTTGGAGCTAAAGTTTCAAGTATTTGAACTCAACGAAACAGAGAGTTGAAGAATTATTTCCAGAGGCTGGGAAGCATTGTGTGGTGTGGGGGAATTTTGGGAATGTTAATGGGCACAGAAACAGAATAATCACATTGGGTACACACAGACATACAACTGGGCACAATGAACACTGGGGTCAATAAGACGGAGGATGGAGGTAGAGGGTCAAGGGTCAAAAAACTGACTATTGTGTACTATGCTCACAACTTGGATGAGAGGAACAATTGTCACCAAAATCACAGTATCATGCAATATACCTAGTTCACAAACGTGCACATGTATCCCTTGAAGCAAAATAAAAGTCGGAATTATATTTAAAAAATCAATATCAGTAGGAGATACTCTTACAGTTTAATGGAATGAAGAAATTTAAACTAGCAATTACTGGGGACTTTTCCATGTCTCTTTTTGATTAAAAAAAAATGGGAGGTAATAGGAAAGAATGTAGATATCGGAGGATTTCAGTTTTTGAAATTTTGGATGAAGAGTAACATATTTAGAACTACATACCTTGACCAGAATGGAGCTTCAGTACTCCTCTCCAACTTCTTGAAATCCCAAACACAAACATACAGACATTTGCCCACAGACATTCATACAACCTACTTCTTTTAACGTCCTAGGAAGAGATAGAAACATCTTGTCAATGTCACTCAGTGATGAGCATCTGTGCCCTACCATCTGGAAGCTCAAATGAAAATTGGACCCAAAAAGAGAAAGTCTGTGGACCTTTTGTGATGTAAAATCTTAAACCAGAAAAACTGCAACAAATACAGCAAAATAAATGACAAAAACAAAAAGTATTGGCACCTGCAACAGTTTAAACTGTGCTGAGGAATCATGACGCTGCCTCCCCTCTACATCTCCCTGTAATCTTACCCTTTGATTGGAGAGGGTTCTGAAGGAATCCCCTTACTCCCTGGAATGCTTTCCTTCAACTGCTTAAGATTGCCTTAACAGTTAATTTTTACTGAGAGTGACAATTTACTTCTACTTTTTGATATTCTCTGAGCAAAGACTGATCACAGATGTAGTCTTAGGTTGTAGTAAAACATTCACGATAGTACAGAAAATATATGCCCAGACAAACAGTTAATAAAAGGCGAAAAACAAGGCGGGGGTTGTAATGTGTTCAACTATAAAGGTTTTTAAAGGGTCAGATATTCACTTTGATTTAATAGGATAAAGATTAGAAAAGGCTCATATCTGCAGGTGAAAGTGTAGTTCTTCCAATCCTTCCTAAATCTTGACATCCCTGAGTGAGTGACTTCATCCCAAACTCATTTTCTCTGTACCATGCAGGGACTTCACTGTGCATACCATGCATCCTAGAGTTTCTTCAGGGTGTCATGCACCATCTGCCAAGTGTTTCGTTTCTGATGGCCGTCTTACCTTTTCAAGAAGTCTGTGAACTATTGAGGGTCTAGAGTTAATTCAAAATTTATTTTCTCTCTCTTAAATACCTTAACAAAGAGTAGAAATCTGCAGGTTCTCTTCATGGATTTGTCAGCAGTAAACTGTGGGATTTGGGAAAAGCCCCTTATCACACTGCAGTGTCACTATCATAACTATTCATCTTCTGTCCATGTCTCCTGCTGAGCTCTAAATTTTTTGAAGTCCGGTACCTGTGGTAATTTTTATCTGCATCCCTAATTTGTAATTTGTGTCTGCAACCCAGCAGCAAATGGTATTTTGAATGG
This sequence comes from Piliocolobus tephrosceles, assembly GCF_002776525.5. Lineage (NCBI taxonomy): Eukaryota > Metazoa > Chordata > Mammalia > Primates > Cercopithecidae > Piliocolobus > Piliocolobus tephrosceles. Next base: position 94,902,297 of record NC_045446.1, read on the forward strand.
AAAAATGGTGCCAATAGCCAGTTCAGGTCTTGTGGATTAAGTCTAGCATTCTAAACTCAGTACTTCCTTTGATTTCCAACCCCTGTTTCTCCAATGTGGAATAAAACTGAGGACACATTTTTACTTTTATATCAGATTTATGAAAATGTTCAAAGAAGTCTATTTTTAAGCAGATATAATTCCAAAAACCATTACAGAATGAAGGAACTCTTGGTTTCCTATGGGAAAAAAAAAAAAAAAAAAAAAAACATAAAAGAGGATTTTGCTAAAAGAAATGTAAGTTATAAAGGTATACCACCAATAGGAACATATGCAATCTTAAAAGGAAAGGCCACATACTATTTTAAAATCTTATCCTGCTGAGGTCAAGGGGAGAAACATCTAAGAGTCAGCCTTCATAGACTTATGGCCACTTCTAAGTGACCCTCAGAAAGGGTCTAAAAGAAAAAAAGAAAAACTTTGGGAGAAGAGCAACATGCTCTGCACTGACCAGAAGAAAGGCATTACTTCAGTATTTTCTGTATATTATGCTATGGCTTGATTATCCCTTACCCAAAATGCATGCTACCTGAAGTAGTTTGAATTTCAGATATTTTTGTATATTGGAATATCTGCATTATAATTACTAGCTTAGCATCCTTATTCCAAAAAACTAAAATGTGAAATGCTTCCATAAGCATTTCCTTTGAATATCATGTGGGCACTCACACAGTTTGGGATTTTAGAACATTTCAAAATTCAAATTTTTGGATTAAAAATTCTCAACCTGTAGACCTAGAGTCCTTGACTAAAATGGACTTTCAGTACACTTCTCTCAACCTTCCCACACTCCCGACCATATACACATAACGGTCTAGAGACATTCATACAGCTTCCTTATTTTAATGTCCTGGGAAGAGGTAGAAACATCTTGTTGAAGTAACCCTTTCAGTGCTGGGCATCTGTGCTTTATCATCTGGCTGCTCAAATGAAAGTTGAACCTAAGAGAGAAAGGACAGTCTTGGGGACCTGTTTTTCTGAAAAGATTATTGACTTGTGCCAAAAAGACTACAACAAATATAGTTAAGTAAGTTACGAAAACAAAAAGAACTTGTATCTGCAACAAGTATAGCCATGTGGTTACCTAAGCACTGAATCACTATCCTCGGGGGTTTTTAAATCTGTGGTTGGATCTAATACCCATGAGAGACAGAGGGAAATTAGAGTCCATTCATTTGTCTCTGCAGGGCAGGAGATGGGTGAAACTAAATGATTGTTTTATTGAGGTTGTTGGTCTTAACAGATTGGATCTGGCTCCCAGGCTTTTTCACTCTCCAAAGAACTTCAAAACTTTTTTGGAAAGAAGGGCATTATTGGAAGATAAACATGTCTGGATCTACTTTCTATGCTTCCAATTGCAATAGTCAAGCATTCAGGGAAGTACAGTGAAAATAGCATCCACTAGAGCCCTACCTGTGGAAAATTTCCTCCACATCACAAGAACGGGCATATTCTTGAAGATGTTCAATCAGTCTCATAATAAAAACAGCGCTTTGCAGGATGTCTCCAACAAACATTATCTGTTGATAAAGCACGTGTTAAATCTCATGATTGACTCTTGCCTGAAGAAAGACAAGAAACCCTAGTATTTCTGCTCCAGGCATATTTTGGAATTCATCTATTTTCCATACACTTCATTGTATTTTTTAGTGAATATATTTGAAGTTCAGTGAGTATATTTTTACTGATCCTCTAAAGGGTGCTGTATATGGTGGAGGTATTAACGTGGCCTAGTCCCTGAGTTCAAAAAGTCGTAAATTTAGTAGAGCATTAGGAAAAGGCAGAATGGGGTCAAGGGAAGGAATTGGGATTTGGAAAAGAAATGTTTAAATGTGCATCCCCAAAGTGGCGTTACTGACTGTGATTTAAGTTAATTGTCCATTCTGACATGTAATAGACTCAGTTATACAGGGAACGGTAATAATTTCATACACAGGAGATATCTGAGGCTACACAAGTGTCTGAGCTAACAGAGAACATGTAATACTCAGTCTATACAGGGAAATTATGTTAATAAATTCTCAATTTATGTACTTTACATAAAATTTTATTTAAAATTTACTAACAATGACAGTAAGATATTTACATACAAAGAGTTAACTATACAAATCATAAAACAGAACAAAAGTAGAAATCTAGGAAGAGTCAATAAGAGAATGATCACATGATAATGGAGAATAAGTTCTTATGAAGAAGAGAAATATTAAAGAAAACAATATTAATTTATTACATGGTAGACACAGAAGTAATGAATATATGAAAATTATACAAAGGAAGGGATAAGAGAAAAGCAGTAGCAATAGCTCTGTGTATAATCACAGATACATTATTTAATGACACATTTCAGCCAATTATAATGGTCATAAAATGTACATTAATAATAAAATTCTATTTAGAACCACAGCTATCTTGGTTGAAGGAAGTAGGTAAGAGATAGAGTGGAGACAGGTATCTCTGCAAATGTTTTGTGAAATTAAGGAAGTAGATAGTTATTTTTCCTCAGAAGAGCACGATGATACATTTGGGATTTGCACAGTAGAATGTGGAGCTAGGCTTAATATGGGAGTTATAAATAACTGAGTTGGAGTTTCTGACAGTCATATGGAAAGGAGGAGTAAGGAAAGTGAAAGAAAAGAAAAACACAGAAATCAGCAAGATTGATGATGAGAAGCCAGGGGCTTACAAAGAGCTACATAGAGAGTGGTGCATGTCATGTGGAAGGCTGGGATCAAAGGATGTTAAAGAACAGTTCTGTCTAATGTTAAAGTCTACTATATGTAGTCAGGCTGGAAATGTATTTTTTGTGTGTTTGTCTTGTCATTGTTTTTGATCACTGAAAAAAATCTTATTGAGTTGTACATCAGGGCATGTTCAAAACAATAAAAAACCAAGCTTCTTCTGAAAGAAAATATCTCATTTTATAGAACATTTTAGAAAATGTAACTACTTGAACAGAGGCAGGACCTTTGGGCCAGAGGTGACCAAGACAATGTGAGTCCTCTCAGGAAACTGTCATACAAAGTGGATAAAAGCATTCAAGTTATTTTTATTTAAAACTTGCTAAAAAAAAGTAATTAAGTTATAAAACAAAAACTATTTAAATAATACCAGTTCTTTAATGTGTACTTCATTCTGTGACATGAGCAATATTTCACATATATTATTCAATCCTTAGAAAATTGATATTTATATTCTTATATATTTGTGAGCAATTCAAAGAAAGCCCTGGGAGGAACTAGTGGAGCTAGTTTACAAAGTACTAAATGACTAGATCAGTCAAGAATAGCAAGATTCTTACTGCAAAGCATACCTTTAGAATAATGCATTTTTATTCTGCTTTATACATTTCATGCTTCTAAGTAAAACCCACTTTAATTTAGGGCCCCAAAGTGCCTCGCTTGCTGTTCTAATTTTCTGAACACTGATCTTAATCTTCTCCTATGAATACTTAATGTCTGGGCCAACTGGTCCATTGAATTATCTCAACATGGCAGACCTTTTCTATGCAGAGTCAGATTCTAATCTACTGCAGCAGAGATCTTCTTCCATTTAATTCTCTGTTATCACTCACGGTTCTAAAATATTTTGCAACAGAGAGGAGTTCATTAATTACTAACTCAATGAAAAGATATGCTTCCTTGCTCTCTGTGGATAAAGGGAATTGTGTGTATAACTTGGAACAAAGTTTTAATTTGTGTTCAAAAATCTAATCTAAAGTTTCACACACGTATCTACCCTCTAGTGGGTGGTTGTGAGTTTTTGCATTGATAACCCCCACAAAGATGTTCTGTATACAAGAAACTTTTTACCTGATGTAGAAGAGTAGAAAGCAATAAAATCCTTTCCTATGTGGGCTTTCTTAATAGCATCATCCTCAAAATCTCCTAGAGTTGGTAAAGTTATATTTTCAGAGGCTCATACTGAATCTGTTACCAACACCACACCATATTTACCTGGAAAGATAAAATTTGGTTTGCTACTATTACCAATGACTGAGAGGACAATGTTCTCCTCTTAGCCTCTGTTCAATCATATTTATCAGTGTATTTGCTCTGTCATTAAATTCACGTGCATATACACACATACATCCAAGTAACAATCTTTTCAAAAATTTTTATTTCTTCCAACCCTCAAACACATTTAAAAGCAACCAAACATCAAAGTCTCAGACTTGAAGATAAAACAAATATCTACCCACCATTCATACAATTAACAGAAGCCACACTTGAGTACTGACCATACGTGTTCCTTGACATTAAGAAACAGACATAAACTGAAAATTCTTGGATGCATACAGATGAGGACAGTATTAGAATGTCTGGTGTTCTCAAAGACCTCAGCACTCACCACCACGGCAGGCCTGGATGATGATCACCTTCGGTTTGTCCTTCAAACTTGGGCAGTTCCTGGTATTCAACTTTTCAAAGATTGCATTGAGTTGTAATACATCTGGTACTTGCTCAGAGTATTTCATTCCACAGATGCCTTCCTGGATACCATGAGACATGAACACCAAGAAGGTGCTGTCAGAGGTCTTGTGCTCTTGGTGTCGAGCAAATGTCTCCAGCTCTGTAGTCATTTCCTGAAAGAGACCATACCACTGATTGTGGACTATGTAATTAACTATCATGGCACCTTGGAAAGCCAATAAGTAAATACTTAAGGATTTCTTAAGGAATTTCATGACAAACAAAGGAGTGCCCAAAAAATTTTTAGTCTTAATTTTGAGAAAGGAAAAGAAAGGTGTTGTAGGAAGTCATTCAGAGTTTTGTAGAGAGAACGTGGCATTACTGAGTGAAAAAAACAAAAAACAAAAACCACTTCCCAAGTAAGTTACGCTAGGCTTGAACTGAATGAGTTAGTTACAAGGGAACATGTAGCATCCAGTACCCTCCCGTGGCAAGTTTATATTTTAGATTATGAAGAGATTACATTTCTTGGTCAACCAAGCTTTCTAATACTATTTAGTTATAGGAAGGGCATGACCATTGTCTCTAATGTATAATAGACCTTACCGAAGCAATGAGATTCTTTTTCACATCCACCTTGTACCCCAGATTTTGTAGCAGCATTGTCATGCCTACGATGTCAACCTCAGCTCCCGTTCTTTTAGGAAGAATGTCAAACTCTTCGTTGCAGATAATGAGAGCAAGACGTGTGCGGCTTGACTTGTCCATTATTGGATAAATCTGTAGGAAATGAAATTTGGATGAATAGACTTATTCTCTGTAATTTAATATTCACCTGGTAAATTTATGACCATTTTCCCTTTGTTAGTCGTATCAAGATACTAAATCCCATGGACTAGACATTGAAAATGGGGGACGGAATTAAGTGCTACTTGGAGAGTAGGCATAGAAACTGCAAAGGCCCAGATGGCAGGTGAGCTACTGACTTCATTTTTCTTGGTAGGCAGGATTTGAAAAACGCACAAGCTATGAAGCAGGAATGATAGAATTCTAAAACTGATTGCTTCAATATCTGATTGTTTTTCTTTGGACAAAGTATTTACCAATCCTATGCCTCAGCTTTTTGATCTCTAAAATGGGTTACTTTTAAGGTTAAAAATTATGTATCATCATGTATAAAATGCTTAGAACACTGCCTACTCTCAGAGGACATTCAATAGCTGCCATTGTTGATGTTATTTATCCAGGAATGGGATTCAATTTGGAACTCTTTCTATAAATCTAGGATTCCAGGATACAGAATTTTTTTTAAAGTAAGGGAAGCAGAATTATGATTCTCCATTGAGAATAGCTCTAAGAAAAAGTCACTACATTTCATAATCGCCTAAAGGATATCTGGCACCCCATTCTATCCTTGTGTTCTGAGCGTGGTACCTCTGTCGACTTTTCTTTCCATATTGTTTTAGCTTCATCTAGAGAGCAAAGCTTGATGCTTCCTCCTGAGCCTGAGGATGTAGGCATAGCAGGGTTATCACACACTGGCACTGCCTGAGGAGCTGCAAGAGTCAAAGAACATCATGAACATTGGCATTCCTCTTTGTTCCACTTTTTGGTTTTTACAGCCTCACGTATGAATGAAGCCACAAAAGTGGAAATGCATTCTTAGGAAGACGATCCTGATCTTTTACCCTGAGTGATTTCGCTGCTAATGGAATACATTTCCAGTCAGAGATTTCCAGGTGTGCAATACAGGGATCTCCTTTCATATTTCAGGATCAGTATTTTCACAAGTATTTTAGATAAAAATGTAGAAAGAAAGCTTTTCAAGGCCGTGCATGATAAAACACTCAACAACCAATCAAATGTGTGAGATAAAATAGAATATAAATTTATTTCAAAAGATTTGAACCACAGAATAAAATTTAATGGTAGGAGGTCTTAATTAAGTCTACTGAAAATATTTAAGAGATATTCTTATCTTTTTATGTATTTACTTAAAAGACATGGTAGTAAGCACTAGGAATATTTTTTAATGAACATTTGTCCTGTCTTCCAGGATCTCTTCCTACTATATATATGTATGGAAGGAGAAGATTACTAAATATATGAACTAGAATGTATATAAAATAGTATGATAAATGCTAAAATCAAAGTGCACACTAGATGGATTTATAGCACTAAACATTGATTGCACAGACATATGAGGAAATGTTTTCGCATAGTTTATGTGAGAAAATCCTTGAGGCTTTTGTTTCATCACAAGTTCAACACCATCCAACAATGTGATGTGCTTGTTAGAGAAATTAATATAATCTTTGTGTCAAGATAGAAATGAGTTTTCTAGATCTGTGGAGTATCTTTTAGAAACTATTAAGTCAAGAAAATATTATGCAATTTTGAAAGCAAGCTTGAGAAACTTATACAATCAGTTAGATAAATAAAGGCAGCATGAAGTGTGTTGACACAGAAGAACTAATCAGAATGGATGTATCGGAGAAAACTACAAAATAATAATTTGGTTGAAGAAATGTTTGGTTTCAAAAGGAAGAATGAAAACAATATAAAAAAACTAAGTAGAAGTATATCGGTTATTTTTGAGGTAATTTGTGTGTGTGTGTGTGTGTGTGTGTGTGTGTGAAAATACAGTATTTAGTTATATAGTGAGTATCCCGTGCTGGAAAACATTTAAGAAAACATTCATCTTTGGGAGACTGGGGTGGGAGGATCATGAAGTCAGGAGATTGAGACCATCTTGATTAAGACAGTGAAGGCTTGTCTTTACTAAAAATATTTTTTAAAAAATTAGCTGGGGATGGTGGCAAGTGCCAGTAGTCCAAGCTACTCGGGAGACTGAGGCAGGAGAATCACTTGAACCCAGGAGACAGAGCTTGCAGTGAGCCGAAATTGTGTCACTGCACTCCAGCCTGGGTGACAGAGTGAGACTCCGTCTAAAAATAAAAATAAAAGAAAAGAAGACATTCATGAGTTAATCAACCTTAATAAATGAAATAGAAGTTTCAACCTTAATAAATGAAATAATGGAATAGAAGTTGAAAGAGAGATACAGTTCCAAATTTGAGAGAAGAATGCATAAAACTTGGCTTTGGCTTGAACATTGGAGGTGCGTAAGAGGAAAGGGGCCAAAACTAGTTTCAAGTTACTGGTTTGAACAACTAGTAATGGTGACACCAACAACCTAGTTACACAAAACTGGAAGAGAAGCAAGGTGTGGAAGAATGGCATGTTCAGCTCTAAACTTCTTTAGATGATCATGTCTCTGGGACATATGAGGGAATATTTCAGTAGCCTTAAATAATGAAGTATGGTACTTATTTGATGTTCAGGATTTGAGATAAAGATTCAGAATTTTTAATATAAACATAGATAGTGAAGCTGCGGGTACAATTTCTACAAAAGCAGAATAGATTACAGAAAGAAAATTATATGATCACTTTACAGGAATTCTCCATAGCCCCTTTGACTGTGGTTCATCCTACAACATTAATGTCATGGAAGATGGGGTTCAAATAATGCTCTTTCTTTAAAAACAGCATTACCTAGGAAGGAAAGCAGTACTACTTGAGAGTCTTGTGTAGTAAGGTGATTTCCAGATGTCGGACCTAGAAAAAGAAGAAGGACACTGAAATAGTCACTTATCATCTCTGGAAAACTTTACCTTAATGCTTACAACATTCCCCACTAAAGCTTCATGCCAGAACCCTGGCTGAATGACATTAAATAATGTTCAAGATGTTCTTTAATTTAGAGAGTGGTGGGGGGTATAAAATGGAAGAGACATTGTCAGAAAAATATGATACTTATTATACATAGATGAAAACATAAACTTCTCCCATGTCTGCTTAGACAGGTATAAGACTCCCCTAACCATTAGAAAAAAGGCTTTTGCTTTCAAAGAACATCTCCCTCTGAAATGGCTTTAGGAAGTGTCACAGAGACCAGTGACTAGGAGTCCATCAGAACTCTCATCCTCACCATGTGGTAGGTCCAAGGGATCACAAGATTGGTCCAGCTCATTTCTTGTGCACCGTATCAGGCCCTAAGGGGGCTGCAGGAGGAGGCAGTCCAGGCCTCACAGCATGATCTGCAGCCTGGTAACAGGCAAGTGGCTGATCTCACTCAAAAGAAAATGCAAGGAGGCAACTGGAGGAAAGAGCCAATTTGAAATCTTTACTTTTCTATAGTTATTCAATATATTCTCTGAGTGTATCACCATTTCTGAAATATAATTTCTTCTTCTCAGAGGGCAAAATTTTGAGGAGAAGTTATTAAACCTATTCAATTACAGACCTTAAAGCTTCATGTCAGACAACTGCATACGAGCCTAGCACCTTGGACTCAAAAATACTAAATCAATCAATAAATATTGTGGCTTGCCAGTAACAGTGGAACATATAGCGTGAAGCTTTTTAGATAGTTCTCATGACCTTCTACAAATGAACACCCACATACTCAGAACTGGAAATGAACTTTAATCAGAAGAAGGCCACTGAGGATGAAGGAACAGAAACAAAGGAGAGTCAAAGGACATGCATTAGGGGCCCTGCTACAGAAATATGGCACTGAAGCCAGAGATAAGAAAGTTTTCTGCAACTTAACATGACTAGTAAAGACATCACATGGTAGTCACAATAATAGACCCTTCATGAACTTGCGTGTGAGTCACTGACCCTTACCTGCTGAGAGTCCCAGTGTCCCTGCCAGGTGACTGTCTTCTTCACAAATGTATGTGATGCAAATATGGCATGCCGGAGCCCCTTTCCGAATAGCAGAGTCAAGCAGAGCTCGGGCCTTATCCATGACCGTAGCATTTTCACGTTTTACTTTCTCCATCTCTTCCTGGTTCAGCACCCTTG
>NC_045446.1:94911628-94917748 GCF_002776525.5 Piliocolobus tephrosceles
TTCAGCACCCTTGTCTGTAATAATTCATCCAGTAAGCCATTTATTGTTCCTTCACCCATGGAACGGATTAACAGCTTTCTCTTCTCCTTCAGGACCTTGTCTGTTTGGAGCACAAGGATTTCTCACATCATAAAGACAGCCTCATATTCCTCTCATGTAATCAACAGAAAGTGACCTCATTTAGATTTCATCAGTGAAATGTCCCCCTCCTCAAAGTTGGGTAATCCCTCCTCTTACTGTATCGCTGTCCCACTTGTTTCCCTCAATAGTCTCCATACATGTGCATGGAGTGGCCTGAAGACTGAATTTACCATTTACATTAGTCCCTGGAAAGCAGAGATCATCCTCTTGTGCCCTGTGTTTATTTAACTCTGATTAATAAAGTAATGAAACAGAAATAGCCCATTTCATGTAGGAATCACTGCTGCTAGTACTCCTCCTGTGCCAATTCTGTACCCTCTGTCAGACTTTCAACATGTAAGTAAGAGTTTAATTAAGATTGCAAAATGACAGCAGGCTGCCCCTAAAGCCTCGGTTCCTTTCTGGGCTTGCTTTTCCTTACTAAAGGCTGCAAGCATCTTTTACTTTCTTCTCTCCTCACTCTCCACCCTCTCCCTCATTTGTGTTCACCTAAACTTCCCCAGATACTAATTTTGGCTTCCAGAAGAGCCAGTGCCTTCCAAAACTCTTTCTTCCCAGGGACCTGTTCTTAGAAGAGTAAAAGACTCACCGGCCATGGCTTTTCTCTCCTACTCTTCTTGTGTGGGCTGAAACTGAAAGCATGCTTCACCTTCCTTTTTGGCAGGGCGTGTACACATATTGGGAAACAACCGCTGCACATGCATATGCATGTCTTTTTTTTTTTTTTGCCAGCAAAAAAAGAATCAGATACCTGAACTGTAGATTGCATCAGAGAGTGTATCCTTGGGGAATTTTCTTCACCAACTCTTGGAACAGGTCAGGGTAGGAGGGGAATGGGGCTTGCAGAATAAGACAAGAATGACAAAGTATGTGTACAATTAAACTCACACAGTGAAGAGTTTCTCATTTATTAGAAAACTTGATGGAGAAAAGTAACACAACCTTTAGAGAATTTGAACAACTTCCGTCCCAGGCCCAAGTCACAGGTCTAAGGAAGGTCGTGGGAAATGTATGTCCCTGTGAAGCAATTTTGCTTTAAGTAATGAACATATTTTTCACCATAATTAAAGTTTTTCTTATTTAATGTCCTTCCTTTTCAGAGGGATTTTTTTTTTTTCCTGATACAGAATTTTTACTCTGTCACCCATACTGGAGTGCAGTGGCACTAGCGTGGATCACAGCAGTCTCCACCTCCCAGACTCAGATGATCCTCTTAGCTCTGCCTCTCAAGTAGCTGGGAACATAGGCACGTGCCACCATGGCTGGATCATATTTGTATGTTTCTAAAGACAGGGTCTCCCTGTGTTTCCTAGGCTAGTTTTTATATCATGCACTCAAGCGATTCACCCATCTCGGCCTCCCAAAGTGCTGGGATTACAGGTGTGAGCCACCCACCCATCTTGACTTTCTTTTGAGGGACATTGTACCATAGAGGCCCAGAGCACAGGCTCTGGACTCAGAATGTTGAACTTAGCATTTTAAACTTCATTTTGTGTGTAAGAAATTGAACTCCCCTATGCATTGTTTCCTCTGTCTGTAAAATGATTTTATTAACAGTACGTACCTACACAGTTTTGAGCATTAAGTGAGAGAAAGTGTAAAAAATGCATGGAACATTGCCTGGCAAAAGGTAAGCAGATAATGAGTGATATTACTATAATTAATACAAATATTTTACATTAGAAAAAAATCAAGGATAAAGTTTTGCAGATTATCCAGCTAAGTTTATCTTTTGTTAGACTGCTCAAGCAGTCCATCTAGTCATTCACTTAGCAAATATATATGGATGATACGGTTCTAGGAGCAAGCGGTTCAGTCAAAACATATCATGGTCATTTTCCCCTTGCTCTCACATACAAGAGGAGAAGACAAACATGAAACCTGGTATGTAGTATGTAACTGGAATATTCAGAATGTGCAAATATGGCAAGTGATGAGAAGAATAACAACTTAATTGGAGAAATGGGAGACAAAATATTTTAGGAGTCATGAAAACTATGGAGAGTAGCCAGGGAAGGCCAGAAGAGGGCTCTGTCTTGCAAGCACATGTTCCATTGATCACTCCAGAAATAAACTCAATGTGGCCAATTTATTTTATGAACCTCTTTGATGCAAGATGGACTAATAAGAAAATGCAGACAGTACTTTACGTTTATCAATTTCTTTAACAAAAATTTTCTTGTGTTATTACCTTCTTATCTTTAGAGAATAAGGATAAGGAGTTACAAAAACATCCACCTTTTGATGTGTGGGCCACCAGCTTTACTTTCTGTGCTCTAGGCGAAGAGTTAAATGTGTTTGTTAGAGTAGAATGCACTGTGTAGGAGGACAATGATGTGGCTTTTAATCTAAGGGGTTTCTAATTTTTTTAAAATCTTTACTTTGTCAATGACCTAATCTGATTGCAGCAAAATCTTGTGCTCCTTGCCATGGGAGGATTTGTAGTATAGAAGAAAGCAGAAATTACCTGTGCATCACTTCTCTTACATTCATTTACTTTTAAATGTTACTGATTCTTTTATTTTCTCTATTAACTTAAGGATTTCACACATAGTTTTCTCCCCAAGCCAGAGCCATGAACGACTGAGTTAAAGTATGCTAAAGTGGCATCCAGGGCACACACACCATGACTAGGGGCACAGACACCCCAGACTATTTATCTAGGGATGTAGAAATACGAGCCATGAGTCTCATGTCCTGGGAAGCTAAACATGGAGCCACTAGATTGCAAGGGTCCACTGTTTCCTCAAAAATGAAGATGTTAAAAACTGACAGCAACTCAATATCTAATTCAGGAGCAAAGGAAATAATTTGTGCTATACACATACACTGAAATACGATTCAGTCATAAAAGAAAAAACTAATAAATGCAATAATATAGATGAAAACATTATGCTTTCATGATGAGTGAAAGAAGTCATGTACAAAGGAACACATGTCCTGTGATTCCAACTAAATACAGTTTAGATTCGAAATAACTAACATATAGTGATAAAAAATTTAATCACTGCTTATCTTAGGAGGAAGTGGCAGGAGATTGAGGACAAAGAGCATGACAGAACTTTCTGGGGTGACAAAATCGGTCAAAGTTTCTACCTTTACTTTGTCAATGACCTAATCCGTTTGCAGCACAATCTTGTGCTCCTTGCCACTGGGAGGATTTGCAGCATGGAAGAAAGCAGAAATTGCCTGTAAATCACTTCTCTTCTATTCATTTGCTTTTAAATTTATTTATTGACTCATTTATTTCCTCTGTTAACTTAAGGATTTCATGAAGGTTTCTCCCCCAACCAGAGCCATGAACCACTGAGTTGAAGCATGCCAAAGCGGCATCCAGGACACAGAAGCTAGACTATGACTAGAAGCTAGGCTCATATCTGGAAATGTAGAACCATGAGCCTTGAGTCTCATGTCCTGGGAAGCTAAACATTGAGCCACTAGAGTGCAAGGGCCCACCGTTCCCTCAAAAATGAAGATGTCAAAAACTAGAAACAACTCAATAACCAGTTCAGTAGCATGAGTAAACAATTTTTGTGCTATACACATACACTGAATACTATTCAGTCATAAAAGGGAAATATTACTAAGATATGCAATAACATGGATGAAAAAACTTTTGCATTCATTATGAGTGAAAGAAGTAATATGCGAAGGAGCACACACTCTGTTATTCTAATTATATGAAGTTATAGTTTAAAAAACTAATATGTAGTGAGAGAAATTCAATGACTACTTATCTGAGGAGGAAGTTGAAAGAGCTTTAGAACAGAGGGCATGACAAAACTTTCTGGGGTGACAAAATTGGTATGCCTATTGATTAGGAAGTTATTATACCAAATAGCCTCATATCTTTAATAACCAATTTGTATTCTTAAAAGGGGTACATTTTCTTTTATGTAAATTATACTAAAATAACATTAAAATCTCGAAATGAAAAACGTTTGTTGTAGTAATAATATACTGATTTGAAAAAGATTTTTTTAATCTTGATTTCAGGACACACTCAATCCTCCACAAATTAGTCATAATTCTGGTAAGAGGAAGCACTTCTTATAGTGACTGAACTGTAATTACCCGCCACCCACATTGAATGGAGATAGATAGACAGAGTGGAGATAACTTACAGGAACCAATTTATTGACTGAAATATGTACCTGGAAAATAGCATTGCATAAGGAAAATTGTCTTAAAATAAATGAATGTAGCAATTCTACTATAAGTAATATGTAAAATGTGCATAATTATTTAAAAATCCTTCTATCAATGTGAAGTCTGGGAAGCAATATTATTTTAAATGACAGAGTAGGTACTATAAGAACCTCTGATATAGAAGACAGAAAATTCCTGTGCTTGGGTTTTGCCCATCCCATTTCCAAGCCTTAGAACATCATATACCCTTTCAGTTTATCCAGCTCCTCTTCTTATTTATATTTGTGGACTATCTGCACATTTTGAGTAATACAACTTACAGCACTAGTCAACTATAACACGCTATTTTATTTTTTATTTGTCTAAAACCTTCCTCCTTTCTGCATAGCTTATCAGTGTGGGCTCTGGAATCTAATAGTCTGAGGTCAATTTCTGTTTATGAGCTATTAGATTTTGGACAAGTTATTTAACAACTCTCAGTTTCTGTGTTCTCATGTATAGGAGGGACCTCCTAATCATTCTCACCTTCTAGGATACAATGTCAGGTGTAGAGAGCATGCCACAGTACTTCTCATTTATGGTAGTCATGACCTATAGAACAGAAGCAAGGTCATGTACAAATGGTTAAGTACTTGTAAATTTTTCATATGCTTTATTTTAATATGTTAAATAAGCATTAATTTCATTTTATGAATAGGAAAACCAGGTAAAAAGTTGTTTCAAGGCCTTGGTAAGCACAAGTTGGAGAATTGGGTGAGAAGCCAGCCCACCTTGTCACTCATTACTTGTTCTATGTGATGTGCTTCTCTCCACCTGGACACCATACTGGGAAATCTGAATTAAATAAGCAGACACAAGGTGTGTCCGTGGGAAATAAATTCTGAGTTAAATGCATCTAGACTATGATAATTTATAAGTCAGCCCCAGTATGCTGTTTAAACTGATAAGATGGGCAATAGAAAACCATTGCAGCTTCCTAAGTAGGAGAGTCACGTTAACATGCTTCTGAAGTAACTATTTCATATTGAGTGCTTAACAAGCCCCAGGCCCTCTAATAGGTACTTCATCAATATTTATTCCTCTTGTTGAACCATTTAAAAATATTGGTACTTGGACTAACCACAGATTATGAAATCAAAATCTCATCCTGAGCCTCACCCTTGAGACTCCATGCACCACAACATCCAGAATTTAACAGGACATGTTCTTTGAGGCAGGGACCCACAGAAACAGGAGCTGAACCCTGAGTGGACTGAGTGAGGAGAAGGGGTAAGAATGTCTGGGAGTTGGTGCTAACTAAAGAAAGAAGCTGCAAAAGAGTAGGAAGGAACTAGTATGAAGCAGTAAAGAGCTTGCCTGGACAGGAAGGTGGCCAGGAGGCATGTGGTCTCCTTGTGTCAGATTTCTATACATTTCTATACCAACAGGATAGAAAATAACTGACCCATGGAAACTCTACAACAAAGGCTCATCTTGGAACCAGATAGAGCCAAATCCCTGAGGAGGGATAGACATGGTCTTGGATGTGGTGTGTTGCCTAGCAGCAGAAAGAGAAGCCATTCTTCTTCCGTTCGTTCAAAATAAAAACTACACTGAGAGATGAAATATATAAATACACTAGAAAGCAAGACACTATAAGGATATATCAACAGAAACAAAAGACTATAAATTTAGATCTTAAAGGACATTGAGATGTTGGACCAACCAAATATCACATATAGAATGAAAGTGTATGAGAGATTTAAATAAAAGATACAAAAAGTAATTATTATATAATAAGAAATAGAGAAACAATAAAATAGAGCTGTGTAAATACAAAAATTAGTTATA